>NC_134837.1:174765080-174836316 GCF_004210375.1 Tachypleus tridentatus | reverse complement strand
TATTCTGATCCACAACACTATCATACAAATCAGTAGATTTTCTCTCATTCACTACACTGACAAACTGTAGAAACAAGCTCTTTAAGAATAATGAGACTAGTTTGTTTGTTTTCATACTAATAAGTTCTTAGGTGTGGAACTACCTTATAAGCAACTTAACCAAGTCAGTTATGATTTTTGAATTTCATTTTCCAGATCATGTCTATTGTGTCTGGAAAATAAGTGACCAGTTTATTCTGCTTTGCTTATTTTAAGTTGTCAATTTTGCTGCAATAAAACTTAAGTGAATGAAGTTTATCTGGGTTTTCTCACAGGTTTCAGAATTTTTACCAAAAATTCATTTCACTGAGAATTCTATATCACATACAGATGTGAGCAACAAAATACCTACATATTTTGACATGCATATATGTTTGAATTAATATTTCATTTAATTCACAAAAATTTGTAATGTTTTTTTAATGTTTACATTGCATGGTTATTCTTATAGTAACCTTATATGTGCTTTATTATTTGTTAGAGACCCTGGGTTTGAACCTAAATGGAATTTATTAGATGGAAAGATCAATGCATAAAGTCACCAGGGTGAATACCACATTGTGAATGGCTATCCCATAAATCTTCAGGGAAGAACAGGATTAAAAGGGCGAGGTTGTTTGGGTCGCTGGGGGCCCAACCATGCAGCTGATCCAGTTGTGACCAGGTTAAAATAATTAGCTTTTTTTACACAAGCTTAAAAATTTCAAACAATAATTATTACAGACACACTACTGTGAGAAATTTCTATATAATAGTCTGTGTGTGTATGCATTACAATCACTGGGAGAGATGCTAGTTGATATTAAAGTTAACATTGTCAAGAAACAGCTATTGTACAATAACTTCTAAATGCATAATCAACATCCAAAGCAGCATACTAATGTGCATAATGTATGTTTAACTCATGTTAGAGCATGAATTCTTGATAATGAATGATGGCTTCATGGGTCATACCCCTTGACTGAAAAAAGAATGTACATAGAAAGAAATGCAAACTTTAATATAATTCTTACATATATATATGAATTCACGGTATTTCTAAAGGTCAAACATATTTGTTCCATACATTCAGCTAGGACTTGTGAGTCAACTCTTTATTTGAACCTACAAGTTTTTCATGTTCTGCTGGGGTTATTGTCATGATTTCCTAATACACAACACCATATAAAACTTCAGTTTTCTTAATTTTGTGGTTAATAGCTTGGTTTGGATTAGTTTTAAGCCAAAGAGTAAAAAATGTCATTGGATTCTGTCACTGTTTGATGGATAAATTGGGATTTTCAGCCAGATGATGGCAGTGTTTGCTTGATTTTAAGGAGTTACATTTTTCCAAATGATTCTTGAAGAAGATGTGTTAAACTAATCATTGGATACTTTAACAATTAAAAAGCATAAAGTAAAGAAAATCTTATTTTGTTTACCAACACAGTGACTTGTTTCATCAAATTTTATCCATTTGGCTGTAAATGATTTCTTTTATAAAATGAATGAAGGAATAAAATAAACACGTTACATTACCTGGAAACTTTCTACATTAGTTACTGCCTTTTGCTCTCCTATCTTTAGAAATCAGTTAAGTTTCTTTCAGTGATGTTCATCTTGGAAATTCTAAATGAAATTACAACCATATGAACAGGGTTATCCCAAGTAACAGTTGCACAAGTGGTTAGAAATAACATGTAAACATCACATGGTAAGAATCTGGCTCTGGTGATGTATAACAAGTACATTATTACACAGAAATATTCATATGTTGAACATTTTATTGTTATGATGCAATATCAGTCTAAAATGATAAATAATGCCTTTTATCTGTCTGTTTAATACTGATTAGTGATCAGAACAAGCTGTACACATAGATATGAACTACAAATCAATGCAGTAATGCATATAATGTATTTAACATACTGTTTTTACACTGTTTCATCATTTGGATGCTATCACTGTTAGTGATATTTTGAATGATACTACAACTAATGGTTCATGCAGTTTCTCTAGCTTAAGAGATTTAAGGTGATCCTAAGTCCATATACTAACAGTCTAATATCATTCTTATAATAAAATATACATTAATCCAGAGGTTCCCAAACCAAGGGATTGCAGACCCCTGGATAGCTACATATACTCTATACTGTTGTATTCTCAAGGCAGCTGGTATGGGTATTAAGACTTTAATTAGAATAAAGCAGAACAACATTTTGACCTTCTTAGGTCATCTTCAGGTTAAGAAAGAGTTTGCAAACTTAACTATAACTGTCTTTTCAATTTGTGAGTTGTCATTAATGTAGATTCATTAAATAGAAAGTACTTGGAACAGCACAGAACATCCATCTCAACTGATGCAAAAATTTATAAAGTGTTGGGTTTGTTTTGCAGATGGAAAAAGAATGACAAAGGTGATATTATCAAAAATCCTTCATCTGGACTTCCTCTTCTGCAGTTTGTTTCAATACAGCGAAAGGACTCAGGAGAGTGGGCAATCCCTGGTGTAAGTCAGACCTCAGATGCCATAATTTTACCATATTTATTGAGGAATTCTCAAATATGACAAATTCTCTTACTGTTTTTGCCATCATAACATAGCGAACAGTGATGTTGAAAATATTGTTACTGTAAAGTTCTTGTTTTGGATTTAATAAACTAAAATTTACTTTTTTAAATAGATCTGTAGGTGACATGTAGTCTAGAGATTTAATGAGAAAGAGACACTCATACACTGCTTTGGAGATGTATATTCAGGATATATATCAGTTAATCAAGGTTTTTCACAGTATCACAGATGTCTTTTAAATGGTGTTTATACATGGGAATACTTAACCATAAGAATAGTATTATTCTTATAAACAACTGTGTCTTTATAAGATATGTCTAATAACAGATCCTGCTCTCACACACACACATTGTAAGGCAGCGTGTGAAACATGATTGTAATTTGGCTCTGTGTGCTAGTAACTCAATCCTTTGTTTACACAGAGCTGCCCCACTGTGGTAAATGGCTTTTTCAGTATTCTTAAGTGTAGCTGCAAAGTGATAAATCTAAAAGCCATTAAGGTTTGAAAAGTATTAGTTTTGGCTTTAAGAATAAATAATGTGTAATTCCCTATTACAACAAAGTTATTAAAAATTGCTCATTTAAAGAGGTATAGAGGTTATTAAGAAATACCAAAACAAGAAGAGTAGCTTGAACTGAAAATGCAATTGCAAAAGGTGAACAAACAAGCTAAAGGTTTAAAACATAAGGTTGACATTACTTTCTGAAGCTACAAATTTCTATTTTGACCTCATATCTAATTAAAATTGTAATATTTATATATCTGGATTAGAGGAGAAAATAAAAAAAGTGTGGAACTATCAAAAAACATTGTGATTTTATAATTTGAATAAAAAAGAGACCATGACAGATTGAATTATGCTGTCAGCTCAGATGTTGAATGATAATTCCACTAATATTATTAGAGAGTAAATGTTTTCATAACATGTTATTTTATGCAATCTTCAATTTGTGCATGTGAATCACTTCACACTTGGTTTCTCTTAGAATGATTTATTCTGTGACTTGCATCAAAGAATAATTGATTTAAGAAAGAGACCACCAGATTTACTGTAAAATTATGTTTTACTTGATAAATTTACACATAAGATTAACTTTATAAACTAAGTTACACAATTCATTTATTCTCTTCTTTTAGAGCAATGTACAGACTTCATATATTTGGCACAATATTGGATTTTACATATCATGTGGAAAAGTTTAAGCCCAATGATTGACTCCATATTTACAATGATATTGTATAAAATTACCTCCCAACAAAATCCTGATAAACCACAGTGATAGTAATAAATTACTTGTTACATTAATATTGTATGGAATGTAGAAAAGTGACTGATCATCACATCATTATTTGACTTCAAGTCACGTTAAGTTGTATCAGAAAGTTTTAAAAAATAGTTTTATATTTCACAATATAGTTTATACACCTTTTGCAGCTTGTGTGTGGATCATGTTTCACCCTTTTAAAAACATTTTCTCCAACCCCTAAAAATGAATGAAGTCATTCCAAAACTTTAAAATAAGTTATGGTTTTCTGCCTAAAATTTATTCTGAGAAATTTGTACAGGTTTAAAATGTCGTATATGTATATATACTTGTCTCAAGTAAAAGGATTTTTGCTGAAATCTACTTGACAGTAACATTAGTTTTGTTAATGCATTTGAATACACCCAGGTGTATACCATTATAAAATTAGGGCTAATTTCTTTTGCTGTTGTTAATTTTAGTATTAATTTCACAAAACTGTAACTTGTTTGTTTTTGCTACACAATTTTATTTAAAGTTTGTCAAATATGCTTCGATATTTGTGGACATAAAAAGGCAGTTGCATCATTAATGTCTGTTTTATTAATTCATAACATAATTTATTTTTTTTATGAGAATAATCTGTAGAAAACCTTAAAGATATATTGTAAGAAAACTGTTGTATTGAAATGAAAAGATATTCACAACAAAGATTCTAACCTGAAACAAAAGCTTAATTCCAGGGTATGGTTGATCCAGGTGAACTTGTTTCTGTCACACTGAAGAGAGTTCTTTGAAGAGGCCTTAAATTCCCTGTCTATGTCAGATGAGGAGAAAGCACAACAGGAATCTGAGTTGGACAACTTTTTCAGTAATGGAAAAGAGGTCTGAATTTATATACACTAGTGAAACTTAGAAGAAAGCTTAAATTAAAGCTGTTGGTTTTTTTTTTCATTTATGTATTTAATTTTAAGACTGAACTGCAACTATGTAGCATACACTCACAGGGCTTTCAGTGGTCTTAATTTAATTATTATAGACACTGTTTTCCTGTTAAAGGGAAGTAATTTATTTAACATTGTTTCAAATACATAGTAGTCATTATATACTTAAATCTTTCTTTTGTCTGTGTAGTTGAACTAAACACTCAGTTTTTAAGGAAGTAAAAATTATTTTCTGTGTCTTCTTCAATAGTAAGTTAATTATCACATTTCTCAGTATATGGGCTTTACAATAAGTATCGTGCAGAGACAAGAAACAAAAATTGTCCTTTGCAAAGACAAGAATGATAAAAGTAGTAAGGTCTTTTCATTTATAGTTTTCTAGCATAATGTTGACTCCAAAACAATATACTTTAAAATGTATTGATTGTATATACTTCCATAATATATTAACTCTGCTTGTCACCAAAATTTCTGTTTGAAAACCCTTGTTTATCAGCATAAATATATATTTGTTACATAAGAGTAAATCCTTTCTTGCTGTTTTTAAAACAGTAGTTAGCAGTATATTGCAATACTACGTATTTGTTTTGACATGGGTAATAATTAATAATATCAGGTCAGTAATGCAACTGATCAAGTAGTTATATAGTTATTATTATTAGGTTGTCCAGAAATAAATGTAATTTTTTAACTGTGAAGTTTGGAAAAGTATAAACCAGTGTTGTAAAACATCTTTTAATCAAAGAAAGCATAATTTACTTCAACACACTTTTGCCAGCATTTTACGATGTTGTTTATGCTCCTGCTGTAGAAATCAGAGTTTCTATGGTCAATGAACTTCGTGAAAGCTTCTTCTGCATCTGCCTGGTTTTGAAAGCTTTTATTGTTTAAAAATTTGTCAGAGTGCTTGAAAAAATGAAAATCTGTAGTGGAAAGGTCTGGGGAATAAAGTGAATGAGGTGAACCTTGATTCCAAATTCATTCAATTTTTGAAATGTCATCCTTGACAGGTCTTATAATGCTGATTTTGTTGATCTTCAGTCAGCCCATGCTGAACCCACTTATCCAACTTTTTCCTCTTTCCAGTCACACTCAGGTAGTTGGATATATTTGATTTTCTGCAAGCTCGCATACTCTTGTGCAAGGGGCTGTCTAAACTGCTTCCTTTAATGTGTTTTCATCGCAGGATGGCTTCCTCCCATGACCTTCATGGTCTTCAAGACTTTCATCTCCATGTCAAAACCTTTGGAACCAATGCTGAACTGTACATTCAGTAACAGATCCATGGCCAAATGCCTGGTTGATGTTCTGTGTAGTTTTGGTAGCTTTTTGTCCAAGTTTGAAGTTGTAGAGGAAAATCAAACGAAAGTCCTTCTTGTCCATGCTGCCTTGGGGGTTAAAAACTTACTCAGTAGATTTGAAACAACAGACGATTAAGACAACTTGTAAAAAACAAATGTTTACAACCAACCAACCAATGATTAGTTACTCAATATTCAGTTTCTAAATGTTCTTGTGAGAATTCCGACATTTATTTCTGCACAACCTAATATATTAGCCAGTGTAATTAATTTTACATCATTTTGTATCTAGAACAAATAAAAAACATATTTATTTTATATCACCTAATACCACAGATCTATAGAGGCTATGTTGATGACCCTCGCAACACTGATAATGCATGGATGGAGACAGTGGTTTATAATTTTCATGACGAAACTGGAGACATTGTTGGGAAGTTTCCTCTTCAAGCAGGAGATGATGCAGCTAAAGTTCGTTGGACAGACATCTCTCAAGACTTGCAGTTGTATGCCAGTCACTCAAATTTCTTATGTTCTGTTGCAGAATATCATGAAGCACATTGGTGAGGATTTCTGTTTGTTTGAGAGGGAGAACATGTCTATTTTACCTTAGTGCTATGTTAGTAGCTGTTAGAAGTGTACTTCCTCTATAAATTAGCTTTGTGATTTGTCAGTTACATAAAATTATATAATTAAATTTTACTACACTGGAAATGATCAACTCCTCAGAAACACTGAAAATACTCTGCTACTTGAAGTTCTTAATTTAATGCATCTACTGTTTAGTTATATTAATTTCTTATCAACTGAAGTTTTGAATCATGGGTAACTCCTTATACTCTGTTGTCATTATACTCTGTTGTCATTTACACTTCTGTGTAAATGCGTTGATGTTTATAATATAACATGAAACTTACCAAGATTGATCTACATACTGTCTGCAGTGTTAATAGTGCTAACTTGAAAATGGTCACTTGTATTAAAATCAACAGTACAACACAGGTTATCAGAATTGTAGAGTTTGTGAGATGAGGACATCGTTCAGAAGCATTTAATCTAGGAATAGTTATTTTTGTTAGACATCAACACAACTGAGATCATTATAATTATAATACTAGCCTAGTGCAGATGAGGTTAGAAGTGTTTAGTGTGTTAACAAAGTGGATAATAAAGTTAAAGTCATTGATTAAAGTGCAAGCACTGCAATTGGTTGCTGATATTAAAAGTATTGACAATAATCTCAAGAGTTAAATGTTGGGTCAGAATAACACTGTGGTCAGTTGTTGATAGCTGTGTTATGACATCTGATAAAATTCTTGTAGTTTGAAATGCACTTGCACAATAGTGAAATCAAAATTAAAATATATTGGAAAGAGTATTTTATTATTTGTGGTTCATGTAACCATTTAAGAATTGTGCTTAACTGAAGAGAGGGTAAAACAACTTTAAATAAACCAACTCTTAATATTCTTTTGGAAATAGGGTGATTAAAGTTACTGTCAAATAATGATTGCTTTTGAGAGATGAAAATGGTGCCACTTTTGTTATTGTAATCAAGCATTTTGTTATATCTGTTCAAAATAGTCCTTCATGAGTCATTGTTAAAGGAAACTGAGTATCAAATCAATTACTATTAGAATTTAGTCATTTTCTTTTGTAAACATAGATACATAAAAGATCTAAATAGTTTTCATATGCAAATTTTATGACAATAATATAAGCTTTTAAATAATTACTAAGTTTTCAAAAATATGATACCCTATAACTCGAGCACTTTCAAAAGATGAACTTTTCTTATTCAGTAGTAATGTTATAGGGTATAATATTTTTGAGTTTAGTTGATTTCTTGAATGTACATGTTTTCCTAACATAATAAATACGTTTTCAAAATGTTATATATTTGACAAGTAAATAAATAGGTTAAAATGGCAGTAAAATTGATAGAACCTAGCTTAAGTTCTAAAGTTAATGTGTAGAGTCGTTTACTAAAAACTTTTATGCTTTTAAGTATCATAATTTAAATGTGAGATAAGTACAATGCACAGCTAGTTTTGGGGAAAGGAAAATGCAGAAATTAAAGTAAGATAAGCCTAATTTCAAATATCAATTAAAATAACTTCTTAGAAGGAATCACTTTAACTTTGTTTTCATTCCCTTGTTTGAATACTTTACAGGTTTCAAATGTTTTTAATTTTTCATCTATGAACTAGAATAATATTTGTACTGTTGCTTAAAAAAGTAAACAACAAAAGATGATTATTCTAAGGTGTTTTTTTATTATTTTTAATGATTTATCAGATCCTTTGCTTTCTTTTATATGAACAAGAAGTTTTCATTATACATGTTTATGGAAAGGATTTAATCAGAAAATTTAAATTCTGTTTTTATATGTTAAGAACTTTTGTAAGTGAACAGCTAAACTAAATTTTAGATCTATGAATGAATTAAAATTTGTTTAAAAAGTTGCATGAAATAAGCACATATATAAAGGTTAGTGTGCTTCAATTTTAGGAGTTCCAGATTCCAACAACATTTGGTATATGTGATTCCCTAAGTCTCTTCTACAAATTTTGTAAAATAGCCAGTAGAATTGTACCAGTAACTGGATTTCTCAGTTTTATTGAACACCAGTAATTGAATTTCTCACTATACTTAACTCTTTTTTTTCTTGTAGTCTTAAAATGGCTGTTGTTTAAACCTCTCTTACTAAATGGTTGGCTACTTGTAATGCCATACTTTTTTCTTTTTTTTTTACTGTAAGTATTATGCACAGAAAACTTGCATCTGGAACACTTACAAATATGGTCGAGAAACAGAGAATTAAGCTAAACTGCCTGATGATTCTATGTAATGGTGTTTTAACAAGAATGTAACATTAGACCTATAGATGTTTGAAAATTTTCTTGTTGCTTTATTCGGTAGTAACAGTAAGATTTGATAGCTGAGCATATAATAAACTTATTTCTACAGGACTACATATGAGTTTTTATAATATTATTAATATGCTTGAAATGTCTCCATTTTTAAATAAAGATTTGATGAATGAAATACAAAGACTATCCAAGTATTTTTTCAGAAACTTCTTGCTATAATATACTTTTTCATCTTCAAGTATTTGTAAAGGAAAGTTCATTCCTCCTATTATGTTCAGAATTTCAGTGCATCTGTTATGTTTTGGATTATGCATACCTAATGCAATTTTAAAAAATATTGAAAAAGCCTTAAATTAATAAGTGTTTTATCTTTAGACAGCTTCTACACACTTATATTAAATATAATAAGTATTGTAAACTGTAATTATAACAAATCCAAAATGTATTTAATTGCATAATAATGTTAGGGAATCCAGTATCAAATCAAATAGAACCAAAACATAATAATATAGTTAAATGAACCACATTTTAAGGCATACACATACACTTTGTTATTTAAATGAGAATCACATTTTTTGTCAGTTACTGTGATTGTCCATTTCTGAAATATGTTCAAATAAAATTGTTTTTGGATACTGATAAAATTAAATTATATTTCAATTTAAAACTCAATGATAATTAGTTCTTTCTTTGGTGCTTAAATTATGTCTCTACTTCCTTTATCTGCAGCATATGTAAAGCAACCAGACATGGTAATTATTCAACCTGGAATGTTTTCAGCTTCTCATGACCACATTTTCTTTTTGCCCTCAGTAGTTTCTGATTGTGAACTTTACCAAGTTTCTTTTTATTCCCTTAGATTTTAACAACTTTTGAATCAGGTAATTTGCTCAAAACAAAACTGATAAGTGTTAGTTCAATAAAAAAATATATACAATATATAAGATGAATTTTTTTTGTATCTGATATGTTGTTGTTTTTTTTCTTTTTCTTACAAACTGGGTACTATTAAAATTGAGAAAGAAATCATAATATAATGACCTTTCTTTTACTCTGGCTTATGTTTAATGAAGCAAACCTATTAATAGTTTTTATTAGATGTAGTTTTAAAGGAATCTGGTATCTTATTGTTAATAAATCCTCCTTTCATCCATGTAAATTTTGTTATTTTAAGTTTTGGGCCATTTAATTCTTGTTTACGTAAAAAAATTATCTCAAGTACACTCTGTCACTCTATTGTGCTGTCAATTTTGAAAGGTTTGACTAGAAGCTTCAATGATCAAAGATTGGCCTTCCTTATACATATCTTGAATTTATACTGGCTGTTAATGACTATGGTGTATGTACACTGTAAATGTTTTTTTTTTTTTTAATCTGTAATGCTTGATTTATGTATATCTTCAGTCTTGCATTGACTCAATCTTTCAGTAATTTATGTTTTAGCCATGTTTCCCTTTACCAAATTAGATGTGCTAGAGTGTCACTGACTTTAACAGCTAGATTATCTTTGGAAATTATTTCCTGTAGAGACATGAATATCTTTAAGCCTCTTTACTAAATTAAGGGTCGCATATTTTCATATTCAGTGAAATTGCACTGAAGGTGAGTGGGGGCATTTACAATGTTTAAAGTATTTGTAATCATTGTTAATTTGTAATATTAAAATATTAAAGACTGGATTAATATGGAAGAAAAATAATAGACTTAAATATGATAGGTGGTAACATTTTAAAGTTGTTGATCTAGATGTACTATAAATAACAGATGTGAGACAATGATACAGACCAATTTAATCTCTTGTGAAAGATGAGGAAAAGTTCTAAAACTTATATAACCCAAGAAAAATACCAAAAGTAGGAAGTATGTATTTCCTTGACTTTAAATAAGTTTTTTTTCATAATGCTGTTATTTAGTATAGAAATATTTTCATAGGTTGGCTATAAATCTACATACTTCTGTTGAGATACAAAATAAGTTGAATTGACCTCTCTTAGATCTGTTATGGGCATTAAAGAATATATAGAGAAAGCTAAAGGCATTATAATATGTAAGCTTCAACCATTTTAAGATCATAGGCTAAACATAGGATGAATAACAACTAAGCATAGAAGTTTACTGAGTGTTCAGAATTCACCCAACTTGAACTAATGAGATTCAGCTGTTCAAGTATAACATACATCTGCAGTATAATTTTATTTAAATAAATAATAAAACAATTTTAGTCATCAAAAGTATCATGTTCAAAATGACATATGTAAATGGAACTGATCTCTGTAGACTTGAACAAGAATGTGTGAAGTTAACAACTCGGCATTCTATAGAAAAGACATACATTAAATGTTTTGATGTGTACATGTGAAAACATGAAAAACAAATCATTTCCGTATTCAAACACTTGCAAATAAAAATTTTAAATGTTAAGTACAATTAAAATGCAACTGTAAAAATCCTGTATACATCAATGACTAGAGGTATACATTAACAATTGTATGTGTTTAAATGGCCTTACAAGGCATAAGGATAAAAAAAAGACAATATTAAAGAATCACTACAAAGGTCACAGTGACAGGTCTTTTAAATAGATCACAGAAGAGCTAAACAAAGAATTTTGTCCTACCAAAAGTCTGATTATGTACCTTTAAAATGTAGGTTACAAAAACAATTCTTTCCAAAGAATTGAAGAAAAAATACCATAACTCTTCTGTTACAGTAATTGCTTCAGGGTGAAATAGATTTTTGGACATGGTGAGGGGTCCTTTCAGGGAAGGATTTATGTTTTTAGTTCATCTCTTCTGTGATCTGAACATCCCCACACATGATTCTTCTGAATGTTGACCTGTGAAGGGAGGAAGAAGATCCTGGTGGTTGACAGGTGTCATTGATGAGTCCTTTATATCAGTAGCACTTCCAGTTCCAAAATTGTCTGAAACAAAATATGGAAGTTGCTTTCCAATGGCAGTAAGTTCCAGATGTATAAGGTAGTGCCAGTACTCTTGTGGAGAGTTTTGCTTATCTTTACAGGACTTTTGCCTCTTCTCCCACCTTCTTGATCATTGAGTATCAAACTTAGCTATCACCCGGTTCCATTCAACTTGATTGTCTCCATGATTATAATCAGCCATTAACACTGGTTTAACTTAAGCTTGCTCTTCAACAGTCTAGTAGCATATCATTCAGACCCAATAATATTCACTATGAGATGCTGTGCCATCTCTCTCTTACCACTCATACTCTTTTTCTGATTATTTTGAACCTGATCTGGAAAGAGAATGTTTCTCCAAATGCTTTGCACAGGGCTATTATTTTTCCTTTCTCAAAGTCCAGGAAGGATCCTAAGCTTCCTCATAATTATTGTTCAATTGCTTTCAGTAGCTGTCTTTATAAGGTTTTAGGGAGGGTGGTTCTTGTTGACAGTGCTCCACTATGAACTACCTAATTCGTCTTGAAATCTCAATCATAAAAGCCTTCCTCAACTGAGAGTATCTTGTTTTGTCTTCTTTCACCTTGAGAAAGCTTTGACATTACATGGAAGTCTGGCATTTTGTGGAACATTCATTCATATGGGTTACATGGCAATTTACCTGCTTTTATTCATAATTTTTTACTTTACATACGATTCCAAGTCCATGTGGATTCAACTTCTTTCCATTCTTTCACACACAAACTTGTAGTCCCTCAGGGCAGGGTTTTGAATGTCACCCTCTTCAGTATTAAAATCAATGCTATCACTAAACAAACTTTTTTTTACTATTGTAAACAGCATTCATGATTTTCACTGTTTTGTTGGTTGCCACACATGGTGTTTTTTGAACAGCAGGTTCAGACTGCTCTCACTCACTTGTTAAAGTAGAACACTGCAAACGGTTTTACCTTCTTTTCCTCTAAGACCATTTACATTCATTTTTTGCAACCAACATGGTTTACAACCTGATTCTGAGCTTCTCAGTAGTGTTGTTCCTCCTGTGGTTCCTGGGATAAATTGTTTGGGGCTTATTTTTGACCGTAAGCTTACTTTCATTTATTATATTAAGCAGCTTTGTGTAAGGTAAACAAAGGCATTAAACATTCCCCATGTCTTCTCTTCCAACTCGTTGGGAGTGGATTGATATTCTGTTTTGAGGATCTATTATTCCAAGCTGGTCTGTGGTTCTTCCAGCCCCTCTGTCTGGAAGATTTTGGACTCTGTACATCATCTTGGGCTTTGGTTCTGCACAGGAGGCTTTCCACACTTCCCCAGTCCAGAGTTTATACACTGAGTTACATGAACCTCTTATTCATCTCTGCCATTTGCAACTTTCTTTACAATATGCATCTAAGCTTCAGTCTTAACTCACAACATCCCACCTGGGGTTTTGTCTTCCTTCCTCCATGGGCTGTGTTATTTCATATTAGATGATCTGCCATTCTTCCTTTTGGCTTTCATACCCAGGCACAGTTTGCCGAATTGGGTCTGTCATTGGATGATGTTGAGTCTGATTATCAGCCCATCTAGCCATGGCTTATTACTATCCCCACCTATGATATTTCTTTGAGTCATTTGAAGAAGGTAGGTACTCCTAATTGGAAGTGTACCCTCTTCTCATTGTTATACATCTTTCAAACCATTTTTCTGTTTCATTTTTTAGAGAAACTTTGAAATCAGCTTACTCTGTGGGCTCTGCCATTGTTTATTGTAGCTCTGAAGTTTCTCACACCATCCATTCTACAGTTTGTGTTCACTTCCAAGTTGTATGCCATTTCTCATGCGTTGGATTAGAGAAGCTAAGTAGTACACCACCTGTACTATTTAGTTGTTGGGTTGCTCTCATGCTGTCAAAAGCTATGCAATTATAAAGTTCTGAATACTTTTATATAAGCAGGGCATGCATCAGTTTACCCAGCTGTTAGAGGAGATCTGATTGAGATGTTTAAAATTGTTAATGGAATTAATGTTGCATCATTTTTATTGTATGTAGTAGTGAAAATGGTAGGACTAGGAGAGACATGGACACAAATTAGCCTGATTGATATCCCGTCTTCTGATTGCGACAGTCTGACTATGCACAACATTCACTATTATACTGATATCATGTGGCTTTCAGATGTCATTGTTAGTCTAAGAAGAAGGTGATTTATTGTCCAAGCATTGTTTAAAGTTCAAACTGTAGATAAGAAGCGAATATATACATACATGCAATCATTAATAACTAATGCAGATTTATGCCCCTCGTTTTGAATGATTGTTTAGATACATTTTGTCAGTTTACAAGTAAAAACGTATGGCCAATCTTCAAACACCTATAAATCTGTTTTGTTTTGTTTAGATTGGTTTGGTTTGTTTTGAATTTCGCGCAAAGCTACTCGAGGGTTATTTGATCTAGCCATCCCTAATTTAGCAGTGTAAGACTAGAGGAAAGGCAGCTAGTCATCACCACCCACCACCAACTCTTGGGCTGCTCTTTTACCAACGAATAGTGAAATTGACTGCCACATTATAACGTCCCCACGGCTGAAAGGGCGAGTATGTTTGGTGTGACGGGGTTTCGAACCCGCGACCCTGATATTACGAGTCGAACACGCTTTAACCCACCTGGCTATGCCGAGCCAGTAAATAGGACAAGAAGAGATATCAAACTAAAACCGGTTTATGAGTTGCTTTAGACACCTTGAATTTATTTATTTATTGATAAGGACTTGTTATTTTATTACATATTCCACTGGACTGTTCTTATATATCTCTTTATAAATAGATAGATTAACACAAAGAACAGGAAGATAAATAAGCATGGTTATATTAAACAAATAATAATTTTAGTACCCCACCATCTGGAATCACCTGGTTTTGCGCCAAAAGCAAAGAACTTTTGATACTGCTGAAGTAATCTGATTATATTTTAGCCAAACTACACGTCTGTTTAGTTATCGTTACTTTTAAACAATTTGGTCAGATAAAAAGATCGTTATAGGGAAACTGGAGGTATTTATGATACATTTTAATGAATTTAAGGACAGTAGAACAGTTTAAAAACATGGAGGAGATTTGGTGAATTTTGATTCATGGTGCTTTAGAAATGATAATTTTATTAGTTATCCAAAAGTGGTCAAATTTCCAAAATCCAACATCTCAATTTCCTCTCAGGTTCGAGAGAATATTAAAGAAACCAGCTTAATATTGAATAAAAATGATATAATGAGACAATATATAGTTCTTTCAGATATGGTGATAATATATTTGTTTCGAAATCCCGTGTCATAATGATTTATATGTGCTGTTAAAAACGCAATGTAATCTTTAGCCTACAACTACTTGTCTTATTGAGACTTGCCCTAAGAAGAGCCTTTCTAATCACGACAAACGAAACTGAAACCTTGAATATGAACAGTTCTAACATAGATTTATATTCGTTCGGATTGGAATTTTCGTACATTAAAAATCTTACTGAGAATTTTTATAGTATATCTCTGCACGTTATTCGCACTTACATGATTTTCCTAGAATTAATTACCATCGTGTCCTAAACACAGCCGAAGAAATTTATCCACCAGTGTTCGCTAGAAAAAAGAAATTTTGCTGAAAAGCAAAGCACTATATCTTAGTGTGACGTCATAACATGTAAAGAATATTAAAGTGGAAACAAACTTAACGTATTTTATCTTTATATAGTTGATTATTAATTTAACTTTTTTTATTTTGAGGGTGGAGGAAGTAAATTGTGTTCTCCTTAATACAGGTCTGTTATTCTTTCTATTTCCTAGAGGACTCGGCTATTCTATATTTTACTAGTTTCAATTATGTTGTTGTTTGTTGTTTTTAATTAAGCACAAAGCTACACAGTGGGCTATCTGTGATCTGCCCATCACGGATATCGAAACCCGGTTTTTAGTGTTGTAAGTCCGCAGACATACCGCTGAGCCACTGGGGGCAGTTTGAATCATAATAAACATTTTTTTTTAACAGGTTCTTAATACTTGATTAAACACAATCTAAACTGTAACATGTCGTAATAACGTACTTTAAATTTTGTCTACCGCTAGTACAGCGGTAATTCTACGAATTTACACCGCTAAAATCAGGGATTCGATCCCCCTCAGTGGACTCAGCAGATAGCCCGATGTGCCTTTGTTATAAGAAAACACGCACACATACTCCAGATGCCACGCTTCTGTAAAATCATACTGTTGAAGTTTATAATGAGTTTTCATCTTTCACAAGACATTATTAAAGGTGAATTTTCAACAAATTTAATAATTGCCTTAGAAACTATACTTTGGTTAGGTATAATTCCTGTGTGGTTGCCATATTTTTAAACACTTTAGTTTTCGAGTAAAAAATGAAACAAAATATACGGGTCCTTGATCTCAAGTTCCTCTCGGTCGTTCGACTGTTTCCGTGACGTTTTACAACTATGACGTAATAGTTGCCAAACACTCTTCGTTGCGCGCCGACCATTGTGTTCCTTTTAGTGCTGGTGTTTTATGTAAATCTATCGGTGCTTTTTTCGGATTACATACTTTGTGAAACTATTTTTTGTCTTTATATTGCTACTTTATGTTTGTTTGAAAATAACATGGTTTACTGCGTTGCTTATGGTTGTAAAAACGGTTTGGCATCGGGCAAAAGCTTCTTTTCGTTTCCGTGCAAGGAGAAGGAACCGGCAAGGTGGCGACAGTGGGTGCGGATGGTCAATAGGAAGAACTGGATTCCTTTACACCATGCAAAGCTTTGTCAAGATCACTTTGAATGCTCATGTTTTGTGTTGGATCCCACTCTTTTGGATTCCATGGGTTTCAAGCCAGGCAGGTTGAGACTGAAAAAAACATCGGCAGTAGACAAGATCATCCCCACCATCTTTCCTCGTGTAGAGCTGACGACTGATCTCAGTCTGCTGCGTACAGGTTCCACCCCTCTGAAGCTATCCCTTGTCATCACGAAAAGAACAAACTTAAAGGTATGTGTGCAGTATAAACGATAAACAATAATTAGTATAATATAATAATTTATGGCCCGGCATGGCCAAGCGCGTAAGGCGCGCAACTCGTAATCCGAGGGTCGCGGGTTCGCGCCCGCGTCGCGCCAAACATCCTCGCCCTCCCAGCCGTGGAGGCGTTATAACGTTACGGTCAATCACACTTTTCGTTGGTAAAAGAGTAGCCCAAGAGTTGGCGGTGGGTGGTGATGACTAGCTGCCTTCCCTCTAGTCTTACACTGCTAAATTAGGGACGGCTAGCACAGATAGCCCTCGAGTAGCTTTGTGCGAAATTCCAAAACAAACAAACAAAAATTTACAAAGTACAAGTTTTTGAAGAATGTAACTAGACACACATTTCACATTCATGAGTGTGTTTTGCATTTGTGGCACCTGAAAGTCAGTGAAATCTTGATTTCCTAGTCTAGACAGTAAACAAATCTATCCCAAATAGAGTATATTCCAAGTTTAAAAGCTGGTAGATCATTCTGTAGATGTTTTTGTATCATTTTTAAATACGGAAAAGTTTGAAGAATTCCATTTTTCAAATTTAACATTTTAAGATAAATTAACTATTCAGACTGCTACATCTAGTGTGATTTTATAGACAGAATTATGACGTATAATTGAAATTCATTTTGTTACGAGTCATAAATACCCGCTAGAATGATTGTGGAAAGGCCGAGTATTAGTTACCATAGTCGGCAAAGTATAAACAAATAAAACCCAGTCTGTGATACCAATAATTTATAAACACCAGACAGGTTTCGAGATGCATAAAATTGCACGTGAAATAATACAGACCATATTTGTTGTCATGACTTACGCTTACCACTCTTCCACTGGAGGTATGACCGACTCGCAACTGGCCTGGGCGCTATTAGTATCACTATCAGTTCCACTACTCTCGCTCGTGGAACTGTCCTCATCACTAGAACTTGTCTAGTGTCAAAAGTAACTGTTCTAGGTTCGTTCAGAGTAGGTTCGAATTGATATGGCGCTACTCAACATTGTCCAGAACACAAAGTCAAAATAGACTCCACCTCTGTATCTCCGTATGCAGTGGCCATGTTTATTTACATTTAACGCGCTGGCGTTGGCGATTTGTTTGGCAATTATATTATTACATCACAGTACTTTTCCTAGCGGCAAACTTAAAAACTAAAACTTTCGGATTGCCGCTCGGAAAGGGCTCTTTCTGCACCAAGTTTTATTTTTCAGTTATTAGCACATATTTTTTATAAAAAATGTGAACCTGCAAAATTAATTCGTCTGAGTAGTTCTTTTGACTGCAAAGCTTTCTTTTTTCTGTAAAATTCACCTTTAAGGTAGGTTGGAAAACATTCAGACACTCAGACTGAGGTTTCATTCTTCAAAAAAATTACGTCTACAATAATAGTTGAACCCTACAATTACTGTTTATGTGTTCACTAAGTAAGGTATATCTATTATTTCTCTATTGTTACTGTTATTAACAGTTTGATAAACTGTTTAACATATTTTATTAATTTTTATTTCTTTTAACTTTGTACTTTATTTATAAATATTAGTTTATGTTTTTAGCTTAGTATATGAATTTAAGACTAACATGAATTTCCTAAGCTGACTGAGCCTGGCGAGATATTACTCGGATTATGGCTAACAATATTGTTATAAATTGGGAATTAGGGACACAAGAAAAATGTATTTATATTAATTAAAGTTAATATTAGTGAAGCGATAGTAAAAGCGATTAATATACGAACTTAGTAGAAACGCACATTTCTCAAGCTGCACGAACGTCGTGAAGTAATATTTGAATTACGGCCAAAAATATCATTATAAGTTTTGAATTAGTGACATATGAAAATTGTGTTAATATTCATTAAAGTTAATATTAATGTAGCGGAATTTTACGTGAAAAAGCTTATTGTTACGTCAGTTAGAAAAACAAAAGATTCGAGTTAACAAATGTTTAGAAGTAATCATAAAACGATTCTTTCAAGCTGGAAAGTTCTGGATATACACTGATAGGAGAAGAGGCAGGATGAGTTAAAATCTAGAAGCAAACTACCTCCTCCTCCATCTCCAGAATCGTACAAGTTGGATGTTTTTGTCTTTCATTTGTTTGTTTCACAATTTTGTGCATAACTACATATAACCGTTCCTACTTTTTAACTGATAGACCAGAGGGTATACACTTGTACTATTGTTATACGATCAAAGAGTGGGATTTGACTGTTCCTCTTATAACGCAACATCAGCCTTAAATTACTGCTTATGCCTCTGCAGCAACGGGATGTGAATCTTAAATCTTCAAGTTTTCATTCCGTTCATGCGAATCACTAAGCCACACCTGGTCCTGTTTCAAACATAAAGGCAAATAAATTCACGACAACTTTAAGAAGACTTTTTTTTCCTTCAGTAGTGATTTGGGAATTAAGTTAATCCATATTTTTGGTTCTAATCAACCTAAGAACGAGTAACGCTATGTGCTTAAGTAATTAACACAGCTTGCCCATCTTGTACTCTTTCTTTAACATCAGGTTTTAACTGTATACTCTGTTATTATGGTCAAGTGTTAGCTTGGTAGTTATTATTTGTTGTACTCGTTTATAGGATTTTCACGTGAGTCACTAGTGTCGCAAAAGGCGAGCAAGACAAGAAGTTTGAGTGTCGCAAAACACAAGCAGGACAAGACTTTTGAGTGTCGCAAGAAGACAATAATAAAAAAGGGTTTATACAGTCTGTGTAACATTTAGAATAAAAATGACCTATATCACCTTCAGCGTTAATTATGACTCAGGTTGGAGATTAATTCTTTGGTAGCTAAATGGTGGGAAATAATTCACGATTTTGCACTCAAACGTAAAAACTATAAATTTGTAATTAAATTGTAATCTCTTAAAAATAATTCCCATTGGAGGCAAAGAACATTTTGTTCATATTTAACTAGAAAATTATTTACGAGGTAGAGAGTAAGTAAATAATTCCACAGCTTTGACAAAAAAAACACTTTTTTAACTTTATTAATTTAACCTGTACTTCCTCTCAGTATCGTATGTCTTTCTGTAAACGTTCGTTGTCCGGATAGAAGTTTACAGTGTATATATAAACGTTGATCAAATACAACCACGAAACTTGTGTGTAAAAAGAAACTTTATATCAACAAATCTAAGAAATGAGAGTAAGCTAAAGATGTCTGGTTTAATGCTAGATAAATAATTAACTTCGTTGTGCGTAAACAACAAAGTTTTATAACCCTTAATCTCAAACATCTGCGTGTAGATAAGGTTTCGAGAACGTTCTGACGTCAAGAGGTTTATATGGAAATTATTACTGTTCCATTCTCAGCTAGTTCGTGGTTTCTCCAGAGCTGTTTTGTTTCGTAAAAAAGTTCAGTGCTTTACATTTTGAAATACCAATTGCGAACGACCAATGCAAATACTCGTTAAACATAGAAAATAAAATATTAAAGATAATTTACAATGGCTGCACTTCAGACAGAATGTTTTGTTTCAAAGTCAGCTGTCATCAGAAGGTATCGAAGATAAATCATGATCCTATCTTAAGCCTATTACAACCCATTCTGTATACCAAACAGTCTGTGATAATTTAAAATGTATGTAGTATTTTGTTTTTCCACGAAGACTTGCCACGTCTCTGTCTTCCTATGCTCTCCCCTGCCCCAATCCTCCTTATACAAATGTGTTAAAACTTCACTAGCGGTACTGTTTCTGATCTTTTCTGAGGGATGGGGGACAGAACCCGGAAAGTATCACAAGTAATAATGTGCACTTATTTATTTTGTATTTTTGTTCCTCAGCCTTTACGTAGAGGCCCATTCGTTCAATTCTACTTCTGAAATCCACAATTAATTTGGTACACAAATAGTCCTAGAAAAACATGATAAAAAGCTTATGGGATACGAACCACATCAGTATTTTTAATGTTAAACGATACTGCGAAACATCAGCTGATGTGACGTACTTAATAACCATCATATTTCGTAGGATCTTTAACGATAACAGTTATCTTTATCTACCAAAAACAATATGGATATGTTACCAACTTATATATATATATATATATGAGTTTGAATTTTCCTGGGACTTTTACTGGGTATTCGTTAATGTCTGATTACCGCCGAATAATCACAAACCAAATTCATATGACCTACTTTGTCACGTAAGGCATATTGGCGCTTCACCCCATTTGTGGAAACTCTTTATGAGAACGGTGAAACTGGTTTCTCCATTATCAAGGATTCCAAGTCTAATGAATATAATGTATGATCATTAAACTTTTCATTGCTGAAGAGTCAATGAACAAACTTAAACGTAAACCGTACATCCTGGCAGTTTCCACAGGACCTACTGAACGTAGATGTTAGCGTCCAAAGCCAATAAGGCCCGGCATGGCCAAGTGTATTAAGGCGTGCGGCTCGTAATCTGAGGGTCGCGGGTTCGCATCCCGGTCGCGCCAAACATGCTCACCCTTTCAGCCGTGGGGGCGTTATAATGTTACGGTCAATCCCACTATTCGTTGGTAAAAGAGTAGCCCAAGAGTTGGCGGTGGGTGGTGATGACTAGCTGCCTTCCCTCTAGTCTTACACTGCTAAATTAGGGACGGCTAGCACAGATAGCCCTCGAGTAGCTTTGTGCAAAATTCCAAAAAATACAACAAACAAACCAAAGCCAATAAACTAATCCATAAAATTTCTTGGAAATGAATCGGGGACTTTAAGGTACTGGTAATACAGATCTAATAGTTAGGTGTTAAATGTTTCCCTGGTGGCGTTGCTTGTTTGTTTGTTTTGGAATTTCGCACAAAGCTACTCGAGGGCTATCTGTGCTAGCCGTCCCTAATTTAGCAGTGTAAGACTAGAGGGAAGGCAGCTAGTCATCACCACCCACCGCCAACTCTTGGGCTACTCTTTTACCAACGAATAGTGGGATTGACCGTCGCATTATAACGCCCCTACGGCTGGGAGGGCGAGCATGTTTAGCGCGATGCGGGCGCGAACCCGCGACCCTCGGATTACGAGTCGCACGCCTTACGCGCTAGGCCATGCCGGGCCGTGGTGGCGTTGCAAAGCATTATAAAGTGCGATTAACACGTTTCACTCATTTCACAATCGTTTCTTATTAATTTTAAACCCATTCAATGCTTTACTTCTATTTCCATCCAATAGACCAAAATCTTTTTATTTGATATTTTTTTGAGCCAACATGTTTTTAAAATTCGAATATCATTACTGGTATCACACCTTCCTCTTGAGACAACGTTTTTTTCAAATTCGAATGTCTTTACTGGTATCGCACCTTCCTGTTGAGACAACGTGTTTTTTTCAAATTCGAATGTCTTTACTAGTATCACACCTTCCTGTTGAGACAACGTGTTTTTCAAATTCGAATGTCTTCACTAGTATCACACCTTCTTCTTGAGACAACATGTTTTCAAATTCGAATGTCTTTACTAGTATCACACCTTCCTCTTGAGACAACGTGTTTTTCAAATTCGAATGTCTTTACTAGTATCACACATTCCTCCCTCCGTCCCCCTCACATTTATTTAATTATTTCGTCCTTCAACGGCTAAGTATTGCATTAGTACTATATCTCCTACACCTGTAAGTTTGGCTGAATTCGTATCACAAGCAACTTTTAATCACTACCATGTACAAGAAACTCCTATGAAAAATCTATTAACTTAATATTTGTATGAAATCATAAGATTTACTTCTGTTTATAGGCCCAGCATGGCAGGATAGTTGAGATGCTCTACTCGTGATCTAAGGGTCGCGGGTTCGAATACCCATAACACCAAACTTGCTTATCCTTTCTGCCGTGGGGGCGTTATTATGTTACGATCAATCCCACTATTCGTTGGTAAAAGAGTATCCCAAGAGTTGGTGGTGGGTGGTGATAACTAGCTGCCTTCCCTCTAGTCTTACATTGTTAAGTTAGGAACGGCTAGCGCAGATAGCCCTCGTGTAGCTTTACGCGAAATTCAAAAATAAAGAAACCTTTTTCAAAGTCACTAATTATTTCGTCTTTATCAAGAATTATCTGAAAAGATATAACCGCGCGTCTTTCTTGGAGATTTTCAAGTTGTCACTTTTTCTCCAAAAATCACTAGTTAAGCTGTTGTCTGTCTTCAAAGTATCAATGGAACCATCACGAAAGAAAACAAACAGACGAACATCTAGTGTCACCAACCGTCTCCAAATTGTAATCTTTCATATCCCTTACTTCATTAAGGATCGTTGATTAAAACATTACTTGAAATTAATTATTTTTGTATTTACCAACTTAAAACAAATCGTACGGGTTCATATATACTCCCTCCCTAGTAATTCAGGGACAAGTCCTCTCATTTATTAAACTTAGTGGAAGGTTATCTAGGTAGCCTTTCTTCGTTAGGAATTATCCTGATAATATCATCTTTTTCTATTGGTTGTCACCAAGAGATATTGAATCATTCTCTCACTCTTAATGGATATTTATTCACCAAAACATCAAACTGATTCAGCTAGTGGTTTGAGTTTTCAACACTTAACTAATAGATACTTGTGAGCTCACAAACATGAACCGTATTTACTCATGATGAATGTCCACAGATGCAAAATGGTTAATTCAGAGATTGCAGCTGAGTCATTGTGAAGGATCCTGTTAATCAGCCGAGAAGTTTCGATCTATTGCAACCCTCGTAGGTGTCTTTGTTTTGAAGTGAAAAGCTCTACAAAATCACCGGCATCAAAACTATTTTTAGTGCTATAAGCCATCATAGATACAGAGGGTGGACGAAAACATTGTTAATTTGTTATATCTTTTATTAGATAACAGAAGAATATAAAAAAAACTACGTTTATAAAAGGCATTTGACGATATGGTAGATAAGTCAGTCCAAAATGTTGTTTTATACTAAGCATTTAATGTTATGGAATAAAACTGAAGCTGGCAAAGCGAAAAAAACAGTTCGGCCTGATAACAGTGATTAAATATCTCACTAGACTTATTTTACTAAGCCTAATAACAGTGATAAAAACCACATTGGGCTTATTTCACTAAGCCTAATAACAGTGATAAAACTACATTCAATGTTCCATATAGTTTTTACTCAATCGCAGCCGTAGACTTAAGATATTTCCAAATTCCAGCAAAGTGATTTTTGTACTGACATCAACTGGTTACAATGATGTCTAGTTTAATTTGGACATTTAATTCAAAATGACAGTGAATAGCAGTTTATAGTTTAAATTAGGAAACTAGCCAGGAAAGGCGCTGGCTTCGTGCCACTTTTTGTATTTAATGAAAGACTTAAAAATCTAATCCAAAAACAATTTTTTTGAAAATAAAACGACCTAAAGAGAAAAAAAAAGAAAAATATATCGCAAATATTTGTTATTAATCTTGTCAGATGGCATCGCTTAGTGATCGTAAGGCATCAGACTAGAACCTCATGACAATATTAAACACTGGAGACGTGGAATTTTCATTCGACTTGAATCTTCTGACAATATAAGATGCGAGAGTTTGATTCAACCAGTTTTGTGGCAATACGAGACGCGAGGGTTTGATTCGACCAGATCTTGTGATAATATGAGACGCGGAATTCTGATTCGGCCAGAATCTTGTAATAATATGAGATGCGGAATTCTGATTCGGCCAGAATCTTGTAATAATATGAGATGCGGAATTCTGATTCGGCCAGAATCTTGTAATAATATGAGATGCGGAATTTTGATTCGACCAGAATCTTATGACAAAATGAGACAAGGGAGTTTAGTGGTCGAACAATCTATTATTACTCGGTTCACATTTGTTTTAAACCTTAGTTGTACTTATCCTGTCTTTTAACGTTTAGAGCAAGGGTGAATTCAATAATGACACTTATTAACCTGTCTTTAACGTTCCGAACAAGTGTGAATACAATAATAACACTTATCAAACTGTCTTTAACGTTTAGAATAAGTGTGAATACAATAATGATACTTACACCCTTGTGCAAATTAATTGAAACAAATGGTCACTTTAAAATATTTTCAGCATGGCGGCCGGTGTAGGCTCGCTGGACCCACTGATTATATTTACACAGACGGCGTCATTAGCTGTGTTTTGCAGTACGGTCGATCTGTTTTTGGGATATATGACGACATTTTGAGGAATATTATGTCATTCGAAATTGCGTTAGAAGGGCAAGGAGACCAGTCAAAAAACAACTTGTTACCAACTCAATGAAGAAAAAACGGTATTAATGGGGTCTGAAATACAAGAACAATGGAGGAAGGTGTTATTCAGTGACGAGACTCATTTCTTCGTACAGGGTCAAAGAAGTCTACATGTTCGCACATCTTCAGGTGAGAAACGTCGAGAATCTCGCATCAATCAATTCGTAAAACATCCTTTCAAGAAGATGTTTTGGGGCTTTTTCAGCTACTATGGCGTCGGAGGCTTACATATCATAGAAGGTATGATGCGAGGACTGCAGTACATCAAAGTTTTACAGAGAAGAGTCGTTCCAGAATTGAAAAATAGATTTCCAGATGGATCTGGCATTTTTCAGCAAGATCTGGCTCCGTGCCACACATCAAAACTAGTGAAGAATTTTATTACTACAACGCGAATAAAGGTGCTAGACTGGCCTGGAAATTCTCCGGACTTAAATCCTATTGAAAATCTTTGGGCGATTTGTAAAGAAAGACTTCGGAGAAAAGACTACAAACGAAAGATAAGCTAATTGAGGGGTGGTACCGCGATCCAAAAATTAGTAAAGATTGCAGTCAACTCGTGAACTCGATGCCAATGCGGATTAATGATCTTCTGAAAAATAAAGGCGGTCATATCATGTATTAATTTGTGAGTAATTTTTGGATTCTCAAAAATAAAACGAAAAAAAAATTGAAAAAATCGTAATTTTTCGTCTTGTTCCAATTAATTTGCACAAGGGTGTATCAACCTGTCTTTAACGTTTAGAAAAAGTGTGATACAATAATGACACTTATCAACCTGTCTAACGTTTATAACAAGAGTGAATCTAATAATGATACTTTCCAACCTCTCTTTAACGTTCATAACGAGGGTGAATCCAATAATGATACTTATCAACCTGTCTTTAACGTTTATAACAAGGGTGAATCCAATAATGACACTTATCAACCTGTCTTTAACGTTCATAACAAAGGTGAATCCAATAAAGATACTTTCCAACCTGTCTTTAACGTTCATAACAAGGGTGAATCCAATAATGATACTTATCAATCTGTCTTTAACGTTCATAACAAGGGTGAATCCAGTAATGATACTTATCAACCTGTCTTTAACGTTCATAACAAAGGTGAATCCAATAATGATGCTTATCAACCTGTCTTTGACGTTTATAACAAGAGTGAATCTAATAATGATACTTTCCAACCTCTCTTTAACGTTCATAACGAGGGTGAATCCAATAATGATACTTATCAACCTGTCTTTAACGTTTATAACAAGGGTGAATCCAATAATGACACTTATCAACCTGTCTTTAACGTTCATAACAAAGGTGAATCCAATAATGATACTTTCCAACCTGTCTTTAACGTTCATAACAAGGGTGAATCCAATAATGATACTTATCAATCTGTCTTTAACGTTCATAACAAGGGTGAATCCAGTAATGATACTTATCAACCTGTCTTTAACGTTCATAACAAAGGTGAATCCAATAATGATGCTTATCAACCTGTCTTTGACGTTTATAACAAGAGTGAATCCAATAATGATACTTTCCAACCTGTCTTTAACGTTCATAACGAGGGTGAATCCAATAATGATACTTTCCAACCTGTCTTTAACGTTCATAACAAAGGTGAATCCAATAATGATACTTATCAACCTGTCTTTAACGTTCATAACAAAGGTGAATCCAATAATGATGCTTATCAACCTGTCTTTGACGTTTATAACAAGAGTGAATCCAATAATGATACTTTCCAACCTGTCTTTAACGTTCATAACGAGGGTGAATCCAATAATGATACTTTCCAACCTGTCTTTAACGTTCATAACAAAGGTGAATCCAATAATGATACTTATCAACCTGTCTTTAACGTTCATAACAAAGGTGAATCCAATAATGATGCTTATCAACCTGTCTTTGACGTTTATAACAAGAGTGAATCCAATAATGATACTCTCCAACCTGTCTTTAACGTTCATAACGAGGGTGAATCCAATAATGATACTTATCAACCTGTCTTTAACGTTTATAACAAGGGTGAATCCAATAATGATACTTATCAACCTGTCTTTAACGTTTATAACAAGGGTGAATCCAATAATGATGCTTATCAACCTGTCTTTAACGTTTATAACAAGGGTGAATCCAATAATGAAACTTATCAACCTGTCTTTAACGTTCATAACAAAGGTGAATCCAATAATGATACTTTCCAACCTGTCTTTAACGTTCATAACAAGGGTGAATCCAATAATGATACTTATCAACCTGTCTTTAACGTTCATAACAAGGGTGAATCCAGTAATGATACTTATCAACCTGTCTTTAACGTTCATAACAAAGGTGAATCCAATAATGATGCTTATCAACCTGTCTTTGACGTTTATAACAAGAGTGAATCCAATAATGATACTTTCCAACCTGTCTTTAATGTTCATAACGAGGGTGAATCCAATAATGATACTTTCCAACCTGTCTTTAACGTTCATAACAAAGGTGAATCCAATGATGATGCTTATCAACCTGTCTTTGACGTTTATAACAAGAGTGAATCCAATAATGATACTTATCAACCTGTCTTTAACGTTTAGAGCAAGGGTGAATCTAATGATACTTATCAACCTGTCTTTAACGTTTAGAGCAAGGGTGATTCTAATGATGACACTTATCAACCTGTCTTTAACGTTTAGAGCAAGGGTGAATCTAATGATGATACTTATCAACCCACCTTTAAGGCTATAACTTTGAAACATCTGTGTTGTTTTTAGTAACATGGTTCTCCTTATGAATCATTTACTTTAACGAGTGGTATCAAGGAATATAGAAAGAAGATTTTTTTGTCGTTTTAAACCTTTTACATTGCAACTACCAGGAATATTCGATTTGAGTTTTTCAAAATTCGCTCAAAGATACTTACGCTATCTGTCCCAAAGTGATAGATTAGAAGGAAGGCAATTGATCTACGTCATACACCGCCATCTTTTGAACTACTGTTTATCAATTAAACATATGGTTGACTGTCACATTATAACACCACATTAGATAAAGGAGCGAGCATATTCGGATATGGGATTCAAACCCATGTCTCGCAAGTAACGAGTCGATTGCCCCTAACTATTAAGTCAACCAGTTACACGAAAACGTTGCATATTTACTAACTCAACATTTATTGAAGAGAAGTGTTCAAGATTAAAACTGTAGCTTAATGTTTACAATGACATAGCTGATAACAGACATCAACCTGTTTACATGGTTGGCCAAACACGTCAACCTATTTACAGCGACATGGTTGGCCAAACATGTCAACCTGTTTACAGCGACATAGCTGACCAAACACGTCAACCTATTTACAGCGACATGGTTGGCCAAACACGTCAACTTGTTTACAGCGACATAGCTGACCATACACTTCAACCTGTTTACAGTGATATAGCTGGCCAAACACGTCAACCTGTTTACAGTGATATAGCTGACTAAACACGATAAAATCTTTAGTCTTAACGTTCGTACCTCATACAACCATAAGTCCATGTCGTAACACAAAGGTTGTAATAACTAGTTCACATAAATGAGAATGTCTTGAACATCTTGAATGGCATTAGACTACAGATTAAATGGGAAAGAGCTCATTCAGTGATCAGAAAAAAAAAAAAATATATTATGCGTGATTTTGTTCTGTCCTCAGTAGCGTTTAATCTGCTGAGGGGAGGAAGGCTTATTTCTGAAATTTAAGACTTATGATACACATCGATAAAATATTATAATGTATATGTTATCATTATCACAGTAAAATAAAACCAAAGTATTTTAAATTTACTACTTGTATGAAAATTATATAAATTTATAAAACACGAAGTCCGTTTGTCACGTATGTATAAAGTTCACAAAATAGTTCCAAGTTTCACTGTGTCGGTATTTGGGTATTGATGTTGTTAAGTACCCAGGAGGGTCAGGTACATTTGACCTCTTCCTCCCTCCCGAACGATTATAGCGTCTGTCTTAGGGTTTTTATGTTTGTTTTTTTTAAGCTTTGGGCCAGAGTAAAAGTATAACATCATACTCAGGCCCATTTCAGGGCTCAGTCCATGCATGGACGAACAAGAAGTTTTTTTGGTTTTTTTTTCCTTTTATTATTTCTCTTGTGTTTTTTTTCTTCATTTTTTTTATTTTTTTTTTTTTGTATTTTCATATATATATTTTTTTTGTATTTTTCTCCTTTTTCTTGATAGAGAGAATGCTACTACTACTTGTAGTAACACACACACACACACAAAAGAAAGAAAGTAATAATAATAATTATTATTCAATACTTGAATAATAATTCAAAAAGAGAGAAAAATAATGATTAAAAAAAGAAAATAATAATTATAATAATAAAAAAAACAAGAACTAAGTGTCTAGTGCATAGTGGCCAGCTTGTGTTACATTTCTTAAATATATGTTAAAAGGGGAGAGGTATTTAGGACTATTTACATCATGTACGTGATATCTGTCGAGATCACACATTAAGTCATTTTTACGCCAATTCTTATTGAAATATTTTAGAGAATTATGCAAGCGTCTTTCAGATATTGTGTCTATGTTTGCATACTTTTGCATGAATGTGGTTGAGGTGCTACGTGGTACTTTATATGCTGAAGTTAGTACTGAATTTTGTATACGTTGAAGTTCCTGTACATGTGTGGGTGCTATGTTAATCCAGGCAGGTGATGCATATTCTATTGTTGGTCTAATGTACGTTTTGTAGATTTTAAGTATGTTGTCTGGTGATGTTCCTTGGATTTTACCTGAAATACTTCTTACATAGTTTGCTCTTTTCCAGATTCTTATCAGTATATTTTTAATATGTGGTAACCACGTTAATTTTGAATCACAGGTTAGACCTAGAAATTTAGCAGAAGTAGCAGTCAGTAAAAGTGATCCATTCATATAGAGTTTTGGTGGATCTTTTTTTCAGCTTATTCAGTCTGCTGAATAATATGACTTGGGTTTTTGGAATATTGATTTTGATTCTGTATTTCTGGCAGTATTCTTCGATGTTATTTAGGACTGATTGTAGGTTCGTTGCTGCTATTGACGGAGTGGGGGCACTTTTCCAGACTGCTACATCGTCAGCGAACTGTGATGCATAACCTAAATTTAGGTCCGACAGAGGCATATTACTCACGTAAATGATAAATAATATAGGGCTAACAACCCCTCCCTGCGGGACTCCTGCTTCGGGTGAAAAGGACCCTGAGTGGGCCCCATTTACATTTACTTTACACATTCTGTTTTCCAGGAAGTTGGACAGCCAGCGAATAGTTTCCTGGGGTAATGCCATTTCAAGTAATCTATGACGTAATCCATTATGCCACACTGTGTCAAAAGCTTTCTCAATGTCGAGAAAGCAAGCTACAGTGTATTCGTTTTTGTTGAAGCTGTCGGTAATTGATTCTGTTAGTCGAATCAGGTGGTCTGTAGTTTGGCGGTTTTTTCGAAATCCGTTTTGAATTTCTGGTAATTTTGAATTTTCTTCTAAGTAAACTGACAGACGATTACTAATTATTCTCTCTAATACTTTGCCAATACAACTGGTTAAGCTAATCGGGCGGTAGTTGTTTGGTTTATTCGCTGGCTTTCCTTCTTTCTGGAACATTAATATTATTGCTTCCTTCCAAGAAACGGGGATATATCCTGCTGATAGTGATAGATTAAATAACGCTGTTAGGTGTTCATATAATCTCTGAGTGCTTTGTTTTAGGAGGATAGCTTGAATATCATCTTCTCCAGGGGCTTTGTTTTTTGTGTTGTTAATAGCAGTTACGACTTCTGTTACAGTGATATGTTTTATCAGTTGATGAGTGCTCCAGTCTTTTGTTTTTTCTTGGTGTGTAATAGTGTTGACTGGAAATTTAGGTGTAAAAATGTTTCTGTTTTGATCAATAAAGTTGGTAACTGTATTATAAAAGTATCTGTTCATGTCTGGTTCATGATGTGTCTTGAACGTGTTTTCTAGGTGTTTTTTAAATATCTCGGCTTTTTCTGTGTTAGTGTATGCTGTTTCTCCATCCAGTTCCAGTGGTGGATATACTGTGTTTGTTGTTCCTGTATTTGTAAATCTTTTCAAGTGTGTCCAGAATTGTTTAGGATCAGTTTTGTGATTTAGATCGGAACAGAAGGTGTCCCAGTTTTCTTGTTTTTGTTGTCTGGTTAAGTTTCGTATTTTATTCCTTATTGTGTTTTTCTGTGTTTTAAGTGTGGGGTTGCGATTTTGAATGTACTGTCTGTGGAGTATACGTCTGTCTTTAATTAAGTGTATTACAAAATAAACAAGGACGTTTGTTTGTCTTTAAATTTCGCGCTGACCTGGGCGCCAAAAAAATTAGTATTTGCACAAATAAATATATAATAAAAATTGATTTGTTATGAATTTCGCCCAAAGCTACACGAGGGCTATCTGCGCCAGCCGCCCTAATTTTCCAGTGCACCACCAACTCTTGAGTTACTGATATAGTGGGATTGACCGTCATAATTGACCCACGGCTGAATGGGCGAGGATGTTTGGTGTGACGGGATTCGAACCCGCGTCCCTCAGATTAGGAGTTGATGAACGCCTTAACCACCTGGCCATGCCAGTCCTATATAATAAAAATAGATAACGTAAAATTAACACTATTTCATTGTTGGCCAACGACGCCATAATGAGAGAGAAAGTTGAAACTTGCAACAAGAAAATTTTGAAAGTAACCTTTCTGTGAACGTGGAAACTTTGCAGTGAGGAGAAGTTATAATGGAGATGTTCGATGAATAAGGTAAAAATAATATTAGTATAATCACTTTAGCAAGGTTTTAGATTTGTTTGGTCTCACGCAAGTGTCCTACTATGTGTGCACTAGAGAGTTATTCACATACGAAACTTGGATCATCAAATCATGCTGAAATTTGTTGGGGCAGAGCCGCCTGATACTCTGAGTATTCACGAAATAACATTCAACAACACACAAACAAGTTATACATAGCTTTGCGCAAAATTAAAAAACAACAACAAACAAAGCATACCACAATCGAACCTGGTTAAATAGCATGGTGATCCATTATCTTCAGTACTAATAACAGAACTTTATAATTATCTTACCGTTCATTTTTTTCCGAACGTTTCGTTTTCAGACGTTGTTAGTTATCACCATTAGATTCCATCTTGGAACATAGGGCCGCAATCGCTTGCGGATTCTTCAACAAGTATTTAAGTGAGTAGGTTGTTAGCCCACTGCACCGAGCCGTCCCTAATTTAGCAGTGTAAGACTAGAGGGATGCGAACCCGCGACCCTCAGATTACGAGTCGCACGCCTTAACACGCTTGGCCATGCCGGGCCATATGTAGTCAGTTGAGAAATATTTTTGTTTTTGGTTCTGATAATTATGATGAGCTGCGAAAAATAGTCCAGTTAAGGAACAGGTCTACTTGTGGGTGCTCATGCTAACTATTTGAGAAGTCGCAATGACACCAAAGAGAATTAATATAAGAACCCCCGTTTTTCGCCAGAAAATGAGCTCCGTGACAGAAGCCTAAGACTTGGAGTTCTGCTACAAAGTCTGCTATGAGTAGCCAACTCTTGGGCTACTCTTTTACCAGCGAATAGTGGGATTGACCGTCACATTATGGCGCCCTCACGGCTGAAACGGCGAGCATGTTTCGTTCGATGGGGATACGAACCTGCGACCCTCAGTCGCGCGCAATAACCCACCTGGCCATGCCGGGCTTTTAGATATGCTCAAATATATTTGTATTTTACATCGTTAACCATTGTCTTAACCTTTAAATTTTAAAACAGCAAAGTTCAACATGCTCAATTGTGAGATCCATACATCGTTCACACACTGTTTTATTTTATATCGAACATAAGGAAATAAGAAATTTAAAAAAAGTATTCAGATTCTTTTATGCTATTATAGAAAAACTTTATGTATACTACAAAATTTATATGGTTAAAGCTGAAAGGATATTGTTCTATCCCTGAAAATATTCACGAAACTATTATTTTTAATAAATAAAATATACACGTGTAAAGTAAGTATTAAGAGCCCCTTTTAGTTTTGTGAAGTGACATCCCAAATGTATGTTCATGGAAACTGAAAAAATCATAAAGAAAAACTCTTCCATGGAGAAAATTTGGGGCAGTGCCCGAGAGAAAGTCGTTAACAAAAAAAAGGGGAAGAGACCTAATTTCGTCGAGGTATTCATCACTAACATGTGCTGACGCAACACTAAACGTGAACGGCTGTCTCACCCATGCTGGATATGACTCTCTGGTGGGGAAGTATCCGTCGAGAGACTTTGCGAGCTCATCTAATTGCATGGCAATTGCTTGTTTCAGTTCCCCGGGTTCAGAAATGTCTCCGATTTCAGACACATCTTCGATCTTACTTACACAGTCGTCCAGCAGGGGAAAGTTTGCGAAGTTATCATTCTCTGTTCGTCTTTTCCATAACGGTAGCTTTTTTTTAAAAAGCCTTCAGGTTTTCTTCTGCTTCGATGATGTTGACTCCACCGCCCTGCATCTGTTGATTGAGATGATTGAAAGCATTGAAGATACCGGCCATGTACGCCAAAATGAGAATGAACTCAGATTTTGCTCTCGCAAAAACAGGAAATAATTCCACACGCATGGCAAAAACACGATTCAGCACCTTTCCCCGGGATAACCACCGAACGTTAGAATGGTACAGAAGTACCTCGAATTCGGAGCCCATTTCATTACACAGCTCTTTAAAGATGCGGTGCTTCAGGGCTCTATTTCGTACAAAGTTCACACATTCCACTACTTCTGCCAGTTTTGTTGCCAAAGCATGCCTGTGCAGAACACAGTGCATTACAATGATGTGTGGTGCATCGGCTTTCACTAGCGCACCAAAACCGGAGTTTCGTCCCAGCATGACTGGAGCTCCGTCCGAACAAACTTCAGAAACCATATCTCACAAAAGATCTTTGTCTCTGAAGAAGTCATCCACAAGTTTCTTCAGGTCGGCTGCCTTAGTTGTTGTTGTAAGAGGCTTGCAAAATAAAAAAATCTTTTATCTCGTTATTCTTCACATAGCGGACAAATACAACAAGCTGGCTTAGATTGGAAACGTCGGTGGTCTCGTCGAGTTAAAGGCTGAATTTTGCTGGACTTGAAATCAGATCTGCAACTACTAGAGCCAAGATGTCATCGCTCATGTCATCTATTCTGCTGCTGATGGTGTCATTTGAAAGAGAAATTTGGGATAACTTATTTTGAGCACCTTTTCCCAGCATGATATTCGCCATCTTCAACGCAGCTGGTTTTACAAGTGTTTCACCAATGGTGTGTGGTTTGCCCTGCTTTGCGATCAAGTACGGAACTTCGTACGATGCTGTGAGGATCGGTTTGTCGATGGGTACAAATCTGAGAACAGGCAAAGTGGCCTCTTCATCGAACCTGGTTATCTTTACCTTGAATTCAGCAAGCGTTATGTTCTTGTATTTCCTATCTCCATTCAGCTCTAGAGAGTGTTGTCTTAGTTTTGCCGGTGCTAGACGAGAATTGCTCAACTTGGCATTGCAAATCATGCATTGAGGACGCTGACTCCCAACATGTTCCGTTATACACGTGAATCCATATTGTACGTATTTGTCCGACCACTTTCTGTTTTTGCTCGAAATAATTAGGATGAAGGGATTGAAAGATTAGGAAAACAATCACAAATGATGCACGATCACTACAGCCACAAGTCGACTGTTAAGCGCACGAAGTTCCCTGCAGCACAGATATTAAGGCCAAGTGACGTGACGTGATCAGCCGCAGCCAATGATGGCCAAGTGGAGCATGACGTCACGAATCATACGAGTGGGGTGAACGGAACGGACACACACAGTGTGTGTGTCTCGACCTCCGCTGAGCCCCTGAGACTGACTCATCAAACCTCTGGGGTTCGATTAAACCCAGGTTAAGAACCACTGTGCTAGGGTAATTATTAATAAACACCACCATTCTCGGCCCAGATGGGGCCCATCGGTTTTGTGAATACACATTTATATAATAAATTCCTTACGGGTCAATGTCTTTATTCGTTACAGTGTTACACATGAGTTGCATACAATGAAAAAAACAAAAATACATTAATAATGCACTCAATCTTAGTACTTATTGTTGTGGGTCCCTATGGTACATTATACGTATAAATTGAGTAGTACTTAATAATACTACTTTATATGTATATGTATAAACTGAGTCATTCTACGTAATTTGTTTGCCAGTCTTTTACACTGTATGTTGTAACAGGAAACTCATACAATTACTCAATGTAATACAATATATAGACAACACTAGCTGTCAATCGTCTGTAATAGTGATTCAATTAATCTTCTGTGGCTGGGAAGGTTTTAATTAAATAGTTCAGTTTTATTCAAGAAAAAGTGATTCAGAAACACTCAATACCACTTCATTTAAACCGATACAATTAGTGATACAGTTCATACAGAAAATTGAATTTTGTTTTATTAATTTTGTGGTTAGAAATCTAATTTGTTCGTGATGACAGACAGATTTGAACCAAGAGCATTATACGTCAAACAACTCTTTTAAAACTAGGGTGAAAAACTAGAAAGCAGTCAAAGGATGTTTAGAAGTGTTTCTAATCATAAAAATAGCTATGCTTGTAAGTTAGCCATGGAAAATCGTATTGACTGTATGATGTAACAGAAACAGAACATGCAGTTTGAGCTGGCAGCGAGACTTGACCAAAGTTTATCGGTTGTCATCATCCTGACCGATAAATGTAAAGTAAACACCACGTTTCTTTTAAAAAGTAAGATTATATTAATTATACAGTCTACTGTACCGATTCTAACTGCAGTGGTCTGTGTATTGTTTGGTTGAACTGAGTGATATTATTGTCATCAGAAAAGCAGTTTTTAAAGTAAAATAACAATTTTAAATGACACATGACATTTATGCATACGGTGTTTAAAGAGTTGTATGTGATGTTCTTTTATGACGGAATCTGATAAAAGCAAATGCCAACAATAAGAAATCTGGCTTTAGAAAATTCAAAACGTTATCAAAACAAAGGCCATCAATCAAGTATCACTATCTACACATAATTACAGAGGCGTAGCTAGGGTTTTCAGCGCCTGGGGACAAAGTCAGTTTTCGCCATCCCTTGTGACAAAATGTAATCCATAAGGGGGTCCGTCATGCTTTTCCGGAAATTTATGAGGTTTAGAACATGAAAACCTGAATTTTGTGGCGTATTTTTATGGTATGAAGGAGATGAAAAAAGTGAAATAATTAAGGCAACAATGGTACTTTGAAGATATAATTGAATAACAGAGAAGGACAGAATCAGAAACAAGAATGCATATAAAAAAAGTAATGCAGAATTATTTTATTCTAAAATAATAGTCAAATATAACACTGCGAAGACTTAAAACATTACTTTGGATATAGTAACCTGGAAAGTTAACATAAAGTAAAAGAAATAGTTTGATATAATGCTTTGGATGTTATTATGTAACTTCAAAGAGAAATTTTTCTTGCCTTTGCTGCTGCAAATTTATCGATTAGTTCCTCAAAATTTATGCTGTCGGTAATCTCTCGCTCCACACTCAGCAAAGCCAAGGCTGACAATCTTTTCTGTCCCATAGATAATCTCAGGTAAGACAGGATAAGTTTTAACTTACTAAAGACCTTTCACAACTGGCAATAGATGTTGCAACAGTCAGTAAGATCTGCAGACCAACTCTCAGATTTGGAAATACATCATCCCCATACTGCACAATGAAGCAAAGCAGGTCCTCTGGTGTGGAAAGCTTAACATCAGCCCTTGTCTTGAATAGCATTCGGCAGTCCATTATTTCACTGAACACCTCTAAACCATCCAAGTCTGTATCGTGAGAGCTACCCATAAAAATGCATATCTGTTTCAAGCTATTCTCATTAGTTGTGGACATCAGTTCCTTTATATCTAAAAGAAAGCCAAAACCAGAGTCCAGTTTCTTCAAGCTGATGAATCTGTCTCCCATTTCTGTATGCATTTTGTCAATTATACTTTTCATCAGTTGAAGCATTTCATTTTCTGCTATGAGTCCTACATTCTCTGCTGTTTCTCCGGGTAGTTTTTTCTTCTTTCTTTGCCGTCTCTCAATTTGGACATCACAAGAACTGCACAGTTCCTTTGCTTCTTCAAGAGAATTCTTACATATGGCATCACTGTTTTCTAGGAAATACCCTTGTAAAGCCTAAATATCTTGAGCAGCATTATGGAAATTCATGTTGTGGTCTTGAAGCCTTTTTATGAACCCGTTCAATTTTAGCAAGTACAGTATTCCAGAACCAAAGAAGAACCAAAAACTCAAATGTTAGAATCCGATGTAACAACTAAACTGCATCATTTCTTCATCTGAATTTTCCTCCTGATCATCCGCAACATTTTCCAGTTGTTCTACCAATTGTTCTAGTTGATCATGTATCTGTTTAACAGCTTCTACCCTGGCACTCCAACGAGTTTTTGACTCTGACTTCACTGATACGCCAAGAGCAGTTTTCAGTCTCTCCCGTCGAAGAGTTGACCGCGAAAAATAAACGTAGACAGCTTGCAGAGTACTGAAAAATGTCACGCCTGCTACCTCATGACTAACAGCATGAACCCCAACTAAATTAAGTGTGTGGTTATCACAATTAACAAATGTAGCCTTTGAGTTGAGTGCAACAAGTCTTTATTGCACTCCTGATTTGTTGCCAGACATTACAGATGCATTGTCGTAACACTGTGATAAACAGTCTTCGAAAGGTAATTTATCTTTCTCCAGTTTGTTGCAATATTATGTGTGCAATACTTGCTGCATTTTCTTTATGGGCTTGAATGAATCCTAAGAAAGACTCCTTCACAAGTACAGTTTTTTTCCACGATGTTTATATCTACATATCTAATTTTATGGAAGCCGAGTAATTACTTACTTTAATGTTATGTGATACAGAAGCCTGAACCGTTTGGTTTCTCGGATATTCTTTACCATTGTTGTACGAATAAAATCCTAGGAAGCTTTTTTGAGAACTGAAAATATAGTATTTTATATCTCATTGTTAAAATTAGGATTCCGTAATTTCTTGTCTGCTGTATAAGAAATTATAATATTATATTATAGGAAATCATGTTTCTTGGCACATCACTGTACTGTTATGCACTTCTCTGCTTTTAATTCCCCGAGTAATAGAATAGTTATTGACGAAAGGGGCCCCCCAGTGGCTCAGCGGTATGTCTGCGGACTTACACGCTAAAATCCGGGTTTCGATACCCGTGGTGGGCAGAGCACTGATAGCCCATTGTGTAGCTTTGTGCTTAATTCAAAACAACAACAACAACAACGACGAAAGGGTTTACGCTTTCGCTTTAGTCCGAAGTTGGGTGGGATAAAAGCTAGCTAGGGCACTAGGCGTAAAAGCTAGGGCGAATAGCGTGGGTAGATCAAACGAACGATCAATAGTTAATAGATAAAGGAGATCAGAAGAATGTGAGAGGAACAGGAAATATTAAATCTATTTGAAACCAAATCCCCACTACGAAGTCGTTATGAGTATTTTTCAAATGATATGACCGATACGTGAACATTGCAACGAATAAACGAATTATAGATTTAATAGCAATAATTTTCACCTTGGGCACATAACGGTGCATCCAAAAATCTTATCATAAAATATAAAAGGCCTTACTTGAGCAATTTTGTTCTCATCTAAATCATTCTTGTCACAAAAGTAGCTACGCACCTCAGATGCACCTATCCACGAATTTTTCATAAAAATTAATCCAAACGAGCGCCACTCATCCACCACCTCGGACGCAACCTGGTCTCTTGGTAAGTCAGATTCCAAATCAACCGTTGGTTCCGTTGCGCGCTCACACGTTTCAATTTTATGATTAATGCCGAAAAGATGCGAAAGGTTCAGACTTGTATCTGCTATTCACAATCGAGTCCAGTGTTAGATTTTCTATTCACAATCTAGTCCAGTGTTAGATTTTCTATTCACAATCTAGTCCAGTGTTAGGTTTTCTATTCACAATCTTGTCCAGTGTTAGATTTTCTATTCACAATCTAGTCCGGTGTTAGATTTTCTATTCACAATCTAGTCTAGTGTTAAATTTTCTTGGCTTTGCTTAAATACTTGAGTCAGATTTTCTTGGCTTCGCGTAGATACTTCAGTCATATTTTCTTGGCTTCGCTTAGATACTTCAGTCAGATTTCCTCGGCTTCGTTTTCAACTTTCTCAGTCATGCGGGGGTCTGGTAAAATCACTTTAACTCCCATTTAAATCATATGTTATAGCCGTTCGGTTACTCCCAAAGGACAGTGCGCTGAGGCCATGGTAGCATTGCGAAAACTGGATCAATAATAGACAATTTACCGACTTTGTTCGGTGAAGTGTTCGTGTAATGTGCGTTCTGATTACTGATTTACAGCATATAATGTTACATTTCACAACGTTCACACAATGTTACATAACAACGTTGATTATTCTCTATGAATGAATGCATTTTGACGATTTCATAACGTTTAGACAACTTAATAGAAAAATGTGACTAATTACGACGTTGTGGCAACATTACATAGCAACGTCCATTATTCGTCAGGAAGTGGCGTTGGAATCTGACGTTTTCGCTACGCTTAGCGTTATGGTGTAACGTGACCAAATCACAACCAAACTGTGGCAACACATGACGTTACAACTTCCATATATGGGACACTGGAGATTACTTGGTTAAGAGGGGAAAACATTTCATTCTGAAATTCATTCCTAATTATGTAACATCAATTTGGCGCCCCCACCCCCGATGCTGCGCCCGGGGACAGATGTACACCCTTGCCCCCCCTAGCTACGCCACTGGCGAAAGAGTAATCTTTTTAAACCAAAAATCATGAACATTAGAACTTTCTATTTAAAACACCAATAAAAAGTATTTTAATTAGAAAAGAAAAATCCTACCAGGAATAATATATTTTTGTGTAGTAATCCTCCATATGAAACAAGCATCTCAACGTTACTTGTTTCAGATTACCCTTCGCAACTACAAGTACTTCTCTTTACTTTCGCCCAGCATGGCCATGCGGTTAAAGCACTCGACTCGTAATCCAAGGGTCGCGGGTTAAAATCCTCGTCGCATCAAAAATGCTCGCTCTTTTAGCTGTGGGTGCGTTTTAATGTAACGGTCAATCCCACTATTCGTTGTTAAAAGAATAACGCAAGAAATTAGCGGTAAATGGTGATGATTAGCTGTCTTCCATCTACTCTTACATTACTAAATTAGGGACGGCTAGCGCAGATAGCCCTTGTGCAGCTTCAAGCGAAACAAAAACAAATATTGATTTTAATAATTGGATTTGGTATGATTATAGTATATATGTCGATGTGATTCTTAGTGAATACCTGGATTTGGTATGATTATAGAATTTATGTCGATGTGTTTCTTAGTGAGTACCTGGATGTGGTGTGATTATAGTATTTATGTCGATGTGTTTCTAAGTGAATTACCTGTCTTTGGTATGATTATGTTATATATGTCGATGTGTTTCTTAGTGAATACCTTCATATGGTATGATTATTAGTATATATGTCGATGTGTTTCTTAGTGAATACCTGGATATTGGTATCACTAAAGTATTTATGTCGATGTGTGACTTAGTGAATACCTGGATTTAGTATGGTTATAGTATTTATGTCGATGTGTTTCTTAGTGAATACCTGGATTTGGTGTGATTATAGTATTTATGTCGATGTGTTTCTTGGTGAATACCTGAATATGGTATGATTATCGTAAATATGTCTATGGATTTGGTATGATTATAGTATTTATGTCGATGTGTTTCTTAGTGAATACCTGGATTTGGTATGATTATAGTATTTATGTCGATGTGTTTCTTAGTGAATACCTGGATTTGGTATGATTATCGTAAATATGTCTATGGATTTGGTATGATTATAGTATGAATGTCGATGTGTTTCTCAGTGAATACCTGGATATGCTATGATTATAGTATTTATGTCGATGTGTTTCTTAGTGAATACCTGGATATGCTATGATTATAGTATTTATGTCGATTTGTTTCTAAGTGAATCATTTGGATTTGGTATGATTATAGTATTTATGTCGATGTGTTTCTCAGTGAATACTTGGGTATGGTACGATTATAGTAAATATGTCGATGGATTTGGTATGATTATAGCATATATGTCGATGTGTTTAGTCGTGGATACCTGGATATGGTACGATTATAGTAAATATTTCAATGGATTTTGTATGATTATAGTATTATGTCCATGGTTTCCTCAGTGGATACCTGGATTTGGTATGATTATAGTATATATGTCGTTGTGTTTTTTTAGTGAATACCTGGATATGGTATGATTATAGTATATATGTCGATGTGTTTCTTAGTGAATTGTTTCGGTAATCCAATTAGGTATTTGCTTACGTATTCGACATGAAGAATTGCAGGATGACAAAAGTGAAGTTATTTATTTCTAAGATGTTAATGTATTTGTTTATTTGACATTATGCTTTTTTTTTTTGAAGTGTCCATTATCACTATTTTTTTTGCATCGGTGTTTTTTAATAAAAATTTGAAAATTAGGGCTTCGTCTTATATCTTTATAGAATTGATTTGTTATTCTTTAGTAAATGTAAGACTCAATATCTTGGTATAATAATTTTTAGCCTTCAAAATACTTTGATTTTACGAATTTAAAGTGTAAATCACACATCAACATTTTCGAAGGATCTTAATGTTCATTCCGACATAAATCTATTTATTGAATATTATTTGTGTTATATTAACATGAATAGTACATAGTATTTTTGTAAATATTGCAATCTCCTTGAAGTTTGATTTAGTTATTAATATTTTAACTTCAATTGCATCATAACACAATTTTATATAAACTCGTTTTATAGTATTTGTCTGTATTTGGGAAGATTATGGAAACAATATATATTTACATGAGTGTAATATAAATGGTAAAACAATATGCGCAAACTTAAATGTCTTTATAGTTTTTCTTATATGAATGAAAGCAGCGAGAAAAAGTTAATGGCATTAGTTCACTTCAATATATTTACGTACGAAATTATATGTACGTATTATAACTTATACCTGACGAGCCTCTGATTTATTTTGCGTTGTTATTTTGGATTCAGCACAAAGCTACAATGGGCTGTCTGTGCTCTGCCCACAACAAGTATCGAAACCCGGTTTTTAGCCCGCAGACATACCGTTGAGCTACTGGAGGGCATTTATTTATTTATTTATTTGCGATGAAGTACAAGTTCAAATAGCCGGAACTTTTAATTTTAATTTAAAAGTTAATTGAATGTGAATGTGTATCAAATTTATAATATTTGCCAACAAGATTCATACACACAAACAATATTAAGTCCTCTATCTGGCATGAGAATAACTTTCAAGTTGATATAGATGCAGTTCACTTGACGAGTAAGCTAGCTAACTCTATTATTCGCTGGACTCACGCCGTTTGCAAGCTGACTTTTCACCGCGGAAGATATCTAATGTCCTCGTAAAAATACTATCGTCTAAAGTTAAATGGTTTGTAGTGTTCGACATCTGTGAACGTTCTTGGTCAAATATAGGTAGTTTTTTGCAATTAATAAGCGTTTATCACAGTTATCAGTTCTGAGGTTTATAGTATACTAACTGTTGCAAACTAATAATATATGCTATTTCTCAGCGAGTTTGATGACTACCTTTTATAATCATTAGACAAGGTTCTAGAAATTTCAGTTGGCAACAATACTGGCAGTCACTAGAACTTAAATACACATATCTTCAATTGATGATTCTTTACTCTAGAATCTTCTACAAATTTATGTAATAGATGAGAATTTCGCAATACATATTTAACACAAGAAGTGGCGTGCATTTCTAAATATTAATATATATTTAATTTAAACATACGTTCATATTAAAATAAATATATGTTAGCGAAATGCCGTTACAATCGAAACTACGTGAACTAAACCCAGGGTTTGTTTGCTTGTTTTTGAATTTAAAAAGATACTCGAGCTAATCTGTGCTAGCCGTCCCTAATTTAGCAGTTTAAGACTAGAAGGAAGGCAGCTAGTCATCACCACCCATCTTACTGATGTTTATAAGAGAATGAATAACTGTTGAAATAATCAGAAAACTCATTTCATTGAACTTGTAATTTCATGTTAACACACGTTAGCATTTTGTAGCAATGACTGTTATTTTCATTTTTGAAGGTTAAAACTTTAATGATTCATGACTATTTTAATAATACTTATTATTTTGTGGTTTTTCTTTTCGTTATATTATCTTTTGACAATTCTGTACACTTTTCACAATATTTGTATTAAATGTTTGACAAACTGAAGTGATTTTGTACCATGAAATGCAGTGTAGGGAAAAGATATGTGTGTTGCGTGTGTTTTATTATTGCAAAGCCACATCAGGATATCTACTGAGCCCACTGAGAGGAATCGAACCCCTGATTTTAGCGTTGCAAATCCATAGACGTACCGTTGTACTAGCGTGGGGGCATGGAAAAGATGGTTATGTTTTTAGACATTCATGTAAAGGAGAAACGCCTTCTGTATTGCTACTACCCTCAAGTAGAGGCAAAATTTAAGATTCAGAGTCAATATAAAATTGGAGAGTTGTAAAATGTTTGTCTTTGTTGGTGATTTTTAATGATTTTAAGCTATTTTTAGATGTTGCTATTTCTGGATGTTCTAATGACCTTTTCACATTTTTCATTTTTTTTTAATTCGTTCATATCACAGTGGAACACAAACTATTTTATTTATTTCTTGAAGGGCCCGGCATGGCCAAGCGTGCGACTCGTAATCTGAGGGTCGCGGGTTCGCATCCCCGTCGCGCCAAATATGCTTGCCCTTTCAGCCGTGGGGGGCGTTATAATATTACGGTTAATCTTACTATTCGTTGATAAAATAGTAGCCCAAGAGTTGGCGGTGGGTGATGATGACTAGCTGCCTTCCCTCTAGTCTTACACTGCTAAATTAGGGGCGGCTAGCACAGATAGTCCTCGAATAGTTTTGTGCGAAATTCAAAAACAAATTTCTTGAGGTGTCCAGGTTTCCAATAAAGTATTGTTCTCCGTTTGTTATTTTTCTATTTATTTAATCCTCATTGTTTCATTTTCTTTCTTTTCAGTTTTAATATGAACGTTGAAATGTATGTCATTCACGTGGCTTTCAAAATATTTCTTTTTCTTCTTCAGAGTTGTAGCCGCAAAAAACATCATCGACACCCAATACCAGATTTTGGATTTTGGTTTGTTTTGAATTGCGCGCAAAGATACTCGAGAGCTATCTGCGCTGGCTGTCCCTAATTTAGCAGTGTAAGACTGTAGAGAAGATAGCTAGTCATCACCGCCAACTCTTGGGCTACTCTTTTACCAACGAAAAGTGGGATTGACCGTCACATTATAACCGGGGTTCGAGCCCACGACTCCTCAGATTAAGAGTCGAGTGCCTTATCCACCTGGCCAGGCCGGGCCCTGATTTTGGAGATGACAATGTTTAAGGTACTAGAAAATATTGTTTCTAATATTTACGGGCTTTTTGAGTTCTTCTTTATTCACCATCTAGTAACCTGAATAAAATAAAATAAATCTATAACATTAAATAGTTGGTCAAAATCATAAATTTGGCCAAGGAGAACAACATTATTCACACACTCAAATAATCTAGATTACAAAATAATAAGTTTAAAATGACTTAAAGACTTTATAAATATTTCACCTCTGGAAATATGCACGTGGTGCTGTTGCGACATATAACTGATAAGTAAATAAATATTTATATAAACAATTCAGTTATGTTGCGTGTATGATACATTTTAATATACAAAGTTTGGGATTAAAAAAACAACTGTGTGCCTTTAAAATGAAGAAAGGCACCCGGCGGAGAGCATGGTGAGTCAGTGGATTTATAACAGGGTGTGCAACATTTTTCGTCGGTGGGCCATATAACCAACTTCATCAATCAAGCGGGGCCACTTAAAAAACAAGCTTATTCGTGTACATGCACAATAAATTAAAAAAAATTCTCAAAATGTAAGCAATAATATTTTATATTTTTGCATGAGTGATCATTTTAGTGCGACACTTGAAATTTAGAGTCCTTGCAGAGCTTGTCAATATCAGCTTTGACAGAAGTGGTTGCCACTCTTAACTGACTGGTCAAATGTTCATCAGTCAGCTGACTTCTACATTTGGTTTTGATGAGCTTCATTTTGGAGAAAAATTGCTCACAGCAGTAGGTGCTACCAAAAGGGAGGCAATTCTTTGTGCATGACGGGACAAATTGGGAAACTTTTCACGTACACAGAGTTTGTAAAAGTCTAGCAAACTGTTTTCAGAGAATTTCCTTTTAGTGTCCATGTCAGCCTGCAGTTCAATGAGTTCCATTTGGCAATCATCAGGACTCTCTTCCACTGCCAAATCAAAAGGTTGAGCGAACAATTTCAATCTACTTTCAGTTTGTCTGAAATCTGTTTGCAAACTCATCACGCAGCTTTTGTACACTGGTTCCATATTTGGTGCAATCCAGATTAGGAAATTCCAGTTTCCTGGTTGCAAGACATGTAAAATGGGTCAATATGGCTCTTCTCAACTGAACCTGGAAAAGTTCCAATTTCTTCTCAAAGGCACAAATATGCTCAAACAACTTATTCACAAGTTGACTTTTCCCTTGTAGTTTTAAGTTTAAATCAGACAGATGCTGTGTAATGTCTGTGAGGAATGCTAAGTCATTCAGCCAGTTCTCATTGCTCAAGAAGTCCACATTCTGACGTTTGCTCTCCATGAAGAACTTAATCTCCTCTCGCAGATTCCAGAATCTCTTCAAAGTAGCAGCTCTACTAAGCCAACGTACAGCAGAGAAGTACAAAACATCTGAATACTCACTGTCCAGCTCATCTAAAAAAGTTTTAAATTGTCGATGATTTAATCATCGTGTTCGAATATAATTTACGCATTGGACGACATTTTTCATGACTTCTGCAAAATCCAGAACTTTGGTGCACAAGCTCTCTTGGTGAATAATGCAATGGCTTACAACTACGTCTTGTGCTCCAATTGCAGTTAGAAATTTCTTGGTGAATCCATTTGTCCTACCTGTCATGGAAGGAGCACCATCTGTTGTAACACCACATAATTTATAAGGATTCAGTTCAAACTTTTCTACAACCTTAAGCACTTGTTCACAAATATCCTGTCCTGTGGTTGTGGAGGAAAGGCTTGCCATATCTAAAACTCTTCGAAAACATCAAAGCCTGCAGTAACAGCTCTGATGAAAATGACAAGTTGGGATGTGTCATTGATATCAGTGCTTTCATCCAAAGCCAGACTGAAAGCTTCACACGAATTCAATCTCTCTTTCAAAGTTTCTTTGATGTCCTCTGAAAGATCTTTTGTCCTGCGTGAGACAGTAAAGCGGGAAAGGCTAGTTTGCTCCACCAAATATTTTTTCTCTGGACATGCATATTCTGTGAATATTGTTAAACAATTTTAATAAATTCTCCATCACTGAAAGGCTTTCTCTTTTCTGCCATACATTCACAAAGCTTAAAACTCAGTTTTGTCACCAGTTCTGAATTTTTCTTGAAAGTGGTAAAACACCTTGTTGCTTTTCAATGGATGTTTTAAATGTTCAATTTTGTCCTTTCGTGCCTGACCAACAATTTCATCAAACTGGGAGGAGTGCTTAGTTGCGTAATGTCGCTTAATATTGTACTCTTTCATGACTGCAATTGTAGTTTGACAGACGAGGCAGACAACACCTTGATTATGTGGGACAACAAGATATTTTGTGCACCATTCACTGTTGAATAACCTTCCCTCATCATCAATTTTTCGTTTCTTAACTGCTGACATTTTACTAGCCCTGAAATCAAAACAAAATTATTCTCACGAAAATAGCAAAGTAGAAAAAACATAGAATTTATTTACACATGGAACCTCTTATGGACAGAAACACATGTTTCTAAATTGGCATCCCGATCATAGCCTTCCGGTACTTAAATTAATTGAGAATAGCAAAATACAGTGTGACCTCGCCTATTCGCGGTTCGCCATTCGCGGCCCCGCATATTCGCGGGTTATGCGCGAACTGCGTTTTGTAGGTCACAGAGACTGAAAGGGCTTTTCGAGGAGATTTCTGTTGTATTTACTCAATCAAGCCGTTTTATCAATTGTCGTCTTCACCAAACAAGATTGGACTGCTATTGGCTGACTGCCTCAGCTTCCCCAACAACGCAAACGGCAAAGCACAGCCCGGTAACGCACGGTACAATTTAGTGAAATACATAACAGTATGCAATATTGCTACATTATTACTGCATCAATGAGTATAAGAATCATTAGTGTTTGGGAAGCATTTCATATAGTATATAATCGCATACATATACGTTTTAAAACTGCGTCCAATATTCGCGGTTTTTCGCTATTCGCGGGAGGGTAAAGAACGTAACCCCGCGAATAACGAGGTCACACTGTACATAGAATCAGATGCATCTGAAAGCAAAAATTTTAATAAATTCAGTAAAGTCACAACAATATGCTAAATAATAATCAATTTACCTTCAATCTCTTGTAGTAACTGTAAAAGGTAATAAAATTTTCACCAATAATGAATGACAGACAGCAGAGGTTAGGGAAAATTGTCGCCAGCGGGCGAAGGCGAGGTTCAGGACATGACGTTGAGTCGTAGACAATAGTGCTAGTGCACGTCACCTATTCATGCCCTAAGGAGGCCGACCAATCGAATTCGGCCTGCTCCTCTCTAGCAAAGATAATTTTAGAAGTTTGTCGAGTCGAAGCCTGGGAATCCCGTAGGATCGATGCTTTTAAAAATATTCCATTTGCGTTGGATTACAGATCAGGCCACATGGTTAGATTAAAACAACTAGGGCCACACTAAATGGCTTGGCGGGCCGGGTTGTGGCCCGCGGGCCGCCTGTTGCACACCCCTGATTTATAACATGAAAACACGGGTTGCGACGCCCATGGTGAGCACAACACAGATTGCCAATTGTGCAGCTTTGCGCTTATCAACAAGTAAACAAAAATAATCCTTATCGTGATAGTAACACATATTTTGATTACTTAATTATCAATTTATTTGATTTACTGAAAATCAGCTTGGGATATTTGCATATTTTATAAACATAAATAATGCAGATTGCATAGTGTTATGGAAGAAAAGTTCTAGAAGAAGAAATAGTATCTGACCCTTCAAGTCACGCACAACACGACCAAAACACCTATAATATTTTAATGTTATTTAATCAACATCAATAATTCTTTGACCAAATACGAAATGTTCAAATTATCTTAAGAAAAATGCGTGGAAAATTATTTTTAGACAAGAAAAATATATATTTTTTTTTTATAATGTGCAAATGCCGACGTTCAGAAGGGATGTTTTGAAATCAATGGATATTTCGGAAATTACGGAATTAGCTAGCACGCACATTTAAGCCCTCCTGGTGGCACAGCAGAATGTCTGCGGACTTACAACGCCAGAAACTCGTGGTGGGCAGTGCGCAGATAGCCCATTGTGTATCTTTGTACTTAACTTCTATCAAGTTAAAATCACACCTTTTATTATTATTGTATGTGAGAGGGTGTAGAGGGTGTGGGCAAATAAAATTAAAATAGGATTAACCGATTGTGAAGTAAGACTAAACGTTTAGTGCTGAAACGTTAATGATAGAAACTGGAATGTTGTAAGAGTAGTAAATCAAAGAATAAATTAGACCTTTTCATCAATTTTTTTTCTAGCTTCACTGAAATTCGCGTTTCGTGAAAAAAATTTACAAGTGAAACATTTAAAACAACCTGTTCATCTACGAAATAATGTTATTAAAATACCTAAATTAATGATGAGTAATACGGTCTACAAAATAAAATTTAAATCAAGTAAACAACACAACATACATTCCGCCCCTATAGGGTCCGGCACGGCCAGGCGGGTTAAGGCATGCGACTCGTAATCTGAAGGTCGTGGGTTCGCTTCAGAGGCAGAGTAGGCAGAATGGTAATTGAAAATGTTCCAATTCCAAAGCGATAAAACCGTATTTGATGTATTCGTGTTTGTACTTTCGTTTGATTCAACACATTCTCCTTTGCAGCACCAGACTTATTTAAATATTTTTTCCATGGATAAATGATAAGCTAATTCATACACGAAAAGCGCGAAGTTCTGCAGTTTATATAAAATTCCTACCTACGACGTAGTAGCTGTAGCTTACCGCAGAATGAGAACGTGTTCCCAGAAAGCAGTTTAATTGTTTGATGCATCATTTATGACGTACGAATCGCTTGTTGCGCCACAGTTAAACTAACAGTTGAGAATGAAATTTAAGTGTAAACTTCTCAGTGCTCGAGTTCAATGAAAACCATCGAATGTTTTGGAAGGTTTCAGAGTGTCTCTATACTACCTTTTATTAACTGATGTGTTCAACTTGCTTGTAAAATCCCAAGAAAGTTGAATGTGTTTCAAAAACACCGGGGCACACAGGTTGAGAATCACTGGTACAAAGAGATATAATATGTACTGATGTGAACTATATTAATTAAATTTCATTATATATAAATAAGTTAAGTATCAGTTGGAATTTAAAACAACACTTACTGAAACGTTCTATTTTGCTAAGCAACCGAATAACAATATCTCAGAATAGAATGATGCAATAAGTGTTGTAACCAATCAAATTTAGCTAGGAACTAGCGACACTTTACAAAAACGAAAAGAAAAATGAATATACTTTCCAAAATTAACAAATGCTTAAGTAATCCACTTTTCAACACATTTTTCATAATTCTTGCAACCACTTTTTTTTTTATTAATTTTACCAAAATTAATTCAAATAAGAAGGAGTTACGTTACATGCTGTAAAACCTAAATGACAAGTTTGTTGTTGTTGTTCTTTTGAAATAAGCACAAAGCTACACAATGGGCTATCTGTGCTCAGCCCACCACGGCTATCGAAACCCGGTTTTTAGCGTTGTAAGTCCACATACATTCTGCTGAGCCAATGGGTAGCAAATAACAAGTAATTAGAAAAATGAATCAATAATGGCATGTTTAATTATTTTTAGGCCCGGCATGGCCAAGCGCGTTAAGGCATGCGACTCGTAATCTGAAGGTCGTGGGTTCGCTTCCCCGTCGCACCAAACATGCTCGCTCTTTCAGTTGTGGGGGCGTTATACTATGACGGTCAATCCCACTATTCGTTGGTAAAAGAGTAGCTCAAACGCTGGCGGTGGGTGGTGATGACTAGCTGCTTTCCCTCTAGTCTTACACTGCTAAATTAGGGACGACTAGCGCAGATAGCCATTAAGTAGCTTTGCGCGAAATTCAAAAACAAACAAACAAACAAACCGCCCCTATTGGCATAGAACATGAGGTTTAGGTAATTCATTTTCTTTTATCTTTTCAGCATCACCAATGTCTCCCACTGGTACAGCGGTAAGTCTACGGATTTACAACGTTTAAATAATGGGTTCGATTCACCTCGATGGACTCAGCAGATAGCCCGATGTGGCTTACTGTAAGAAAACACATACGCATCACTGATGGCCTGTATTTTTAAGAAAACAAGAAAGCAGCAAATCAAAACATAAACTGGGTACTAATTCATTACTTAATTTAGGCGTAAGTAGTTAAACTCATAAAAATAATTGTTTGTTTGTTTGTTTTTTATTTCGCACAAAGCTACTCAAGGGCTATCTGTGCTAGCCGTCCCTAATTTAGCAGTGTAAGACTAGAGAGAAGGCAACTCGTCATCACCACCCACCGCCAACTGTTGGGCTACTCTTTTACCAACGAATGGCGGGATTAATAGTAATATTATAACGCCCACACAGCTGAAAGGACGAGCATGTTTGGCGCGACGGGGATGCGAACCCGCGACCCTCAGATTACGAGTCGCACGCCTTAACGCGCTTGGCCATGCCGGGCCTAAAAATAATTAAACATGCCATTATTGATTCATTTTTCTAATTACTTGTCGTTTGCTACCCATTGGCTCAGCGGAATGTATGTGGACTTACAACGCTAAAAACCGGGTTTCGATAGCCGTGGTGGGCTGAGCACAGATAGCCCATTGTGTAGCTTTGTGCTTATTTCAAAAGAACAACAACAACAAACTTGTCATTTAGGTTTTACAGCATGTAACGTAACTCCTTATTATTTGAATTAATTTTGGTAAAATTAATAAAAAAAAAAGTGGTTGCAAGAATTATGAAAAATGTGTTAAAAAGTGGATTACTTAAGCATTTGTTAATTTTGGAAAGTATATTCATTTTTCTTTTCGTTTTTGTAAAGTGTCGCTAGTTCCTAGCTAAATTTGATTGGTTACAACACTTATTGCATCATTCTATTCTGAGATATTGTTATTCGATTGCTTAGCAAAATAGAACGTTTCAGTAAGTGTTGTTGTTTTTTGGAATTTCGCAGAAAGTTACTCGAGAGATATCTGTGCTAGCCGTCCCTAATTTAGCAGTGTAAGACTAGAGAGAAGGCAGCTAGTCATCACCACCCACCACCAACTCTTGGGCCACTCTTTTACCAACGAATAGTAGGATTGACCGTCGCATTATACGTCCCCACAGCTGGGAGGACGAGCATATTTAGCGCGACGCGGGCGCGAACCCGCGAATTATGAGTTGCACGCCTTACGCGTTTGGCCATGCCAGGCATTTTAGTAAGTACTCTTAGTTATCTATAATAACATAATTTCCAGAAAATCAGAAAACTGTTAGTAATATAAAAAGCTTTACCCACATTTTCACGTTTTTGCAAATCCAAAACTTTTATTAAACTTGTATGTTTTTAATTTAGTGATTTATTGAGTTTTAAGTTTACTCTGTTCCAGACATTAGGTTAAGATGGCTCGTGCTGTAAGGAAGCAGCAAAAGACGCGGCGAAAAGCAAAAGGCATTGAGAATTGTAATGTAAGTATGTGTGATTCACATAATTATGTTTGATTTATATTAATTTGAAAAAAGTAGCCCAGTATGTTTCACCAATACATTTTTTCCTTTAACTATAACGGTGTGAATTAATAGTGAATTTTTATTATACGTAATTTTTGTTTAGGCCTAGTAATATTTCCCAGACCTCTTTCCGTATCATATTCTGTCTTTATTTTAACAGTCAAATTTTTGTCAGATGATTGTGTTGATGATTTAAATTCCAACTGATACTTAACTTATTTATATATAATGAAATTTAATTAAAATAGTTCACATCAGTACATATTATATCTCTTTGTACCAGTGATTCTCAACCTGTGTGCCGCGGTGTTTTTGAAACACATTCAACTTTCTTGGGATTTTACAAGCAAGTTGAACACATCAGTTAATAAAAGGTAGTATAGAGACACTCTGAAACCTTCCAAAACATTCGATGGTTTTCATTGAACTCGAGCACTGAGAAGTTTACACTTAAATTTCATTCTCAACTGTTAGTTTAACTGTGGCGCAACAAGCGATTCGTACGTCATAAATGATGCATCAAACAATTAAACTGCTTTCTGGGAACACGTTCTCATTCTGCGGTAAGCTACAGCTACTACGTTGTAGGTAGGAATTTTATATAAACTGCAGAACTTCGTGCTTTTCGTGTATGAATTAGCTTATCATTTATCCATGGAAAAAATATTTAAATAAGTATGGTGCTGCAAAGGAGAATGTGTTGAATCAAAAACCAGGAATCAAACGAAAGTACAAAAACGAATACATCAAATACGGTTTTATCGCTTTGGAATCGGAACATTTTCAATTACCATTCTGCCTACTCTGCAATGCAGCTTTATCGAACGAGGCGCTTGTTCCTAGCAAACTGAAGAGACACTTGGAAACAAAACATTCAGCTGTGAAGGATAAACCAAAAGATTACTTCGAGAATCTCGCGGGTCAACAACATGAGCAATCAAGGAAGATGTGAAATACATGAAGCTGCCCGAAAAAGGATTGATTGCAAGTTATAAGGTTGCTCAATTGTTGGCAAAACGCAAGAAAGTGCATACGGAGGCCGAATCAGTCATTGTGCCAGCGTTAGCAATCATTGTTGAAACTATGCTTGGAACGGATGCCGCCAAAAAGGTTAAGTAAGTTCCACTGTCCAATGACACAATTTCGCGCAGAATTGTAGACTTATCATTGGATTTGAAGGATCAAGTTTGCGAACACTTGGAAGCTCCTGAAGATGAATTGTGTCTGCTATGGTCTGTTGATGTTGATGAATCTTCTGACGTTAGTGAAAAGCTCAAGTTCTGACTTTTGTTCGATTCATAAAAGATGGAAAAATCATAAACGAATACTTATTTTGCAAAGATTTAAAAAGTACAGCGAAAGGCCAAGACATTTTCGAGTTGGTGAATGAAAACATTTTGCTCTTAAAATTGCATTGGAATAACTGTGTCAGCGTTTGCACCGATGGCTGTCCTTCAATACAAGGAAAAAAGAGGGATTCGTCACTCTGATGCGCCAACAAAATCCAAACATTAGGATTGTTCACTGCATGATTCACAAAGGTGCTCGCCTCCAAATCTTTGCCGAAAGATTAGCAGTCTGTTATGAATCAAGTTATTCAAGTGGTGAATTTCATCAAGTCTCAGCCACTTCAATCTCAACTTTTCTCTCTTCTCTGTGAGGCGATGGATTCAGACTACAAAAATCTACTGTATCACACTGAAGTTCGGTGGCTTTTGAAAGGACAGGGGTTAAAGCGTCTTGTCCAACTAAAAATTGAAGTAATTTCTTTCTTGGAGATTGAGGAAGCAGGTTTTGAATTTTCTTTTCATGATGAGATCTTTTGGCTGAAGGTTCACTTTCTCTCCGACTTGTTTGACAAATTAAATTCTCTGAACTTAAGTCTCCAAGGACCATCTGAAAACATTATTACTGCAACATCCAAACCGAAGGCCTTCGATGAAAAGTTGACGCTGTGGAAGAATAAGATCTCGAAAAGAGTCCTTGATTGTATTCCTTCCATTAACGAATGTCCCTCAAATTTTGAACACATTAAGCGATCTACAGTCCGCACTAAAACATTACTTCCCGTCACTTGCTGTCGATGAATATAACTGGGTGACCTATCCATTCGGAATCAACGAGACAACAAATCTTACAACTGAGGAGGAAGAACAGCTCAATGATTTACGAAACGACAAATTTTATTTGTCATTGTTTCTCGAAAAGTGCTTGGATGAGTTTTGGATCTCCATTAAAAATTCATATCCTGCAATCAGTTCAAAAGTTGAATTTCTGCTTTCATTTGCATCTTCGTGGTTTTGCGAAATTGGATTTTCGGCATTGACTGAAATTAAAGCCAGAAAGAGAGAGAGGCTTCTTACAGTCGATGATCAAATGCGAACTTGTTTGTCAACGTTAGAGCTTCGCTTCAATTTGATTTGCTCTCGGAAGCAGGCACAAGCGTCACATTGAAAACGTGTAAAAATAAAAAGTGTTAAATTTTTCTGCTATACCACAAAATCGTTAAAAAGCCTTAGAACGAAAATCACGACCAAAGCAAGCGATAGTATTGTCAATGTGTAGATGACATTAATATCGCTTACTTTGGCCGTGATTTTCGTTCTAAGGCTTTTTAAGTTCACTCTTTTGTTTTACGTGCATTTAAACATGATACACAATTACATTATTATCGCTTGCTTTGGCCGTGACTTTCGTTCTAAGGCCTTTAACCCTTGTCGTATAACCCTTAACATCGTTAAGGCTTTCTAGGTGTGCCGTGAAAATTTTCAGATTGTCCTAGTGTGCCGCAAGCCAGAAAAGGTTGAGAACCACTGCTTTGTACAATATAAATTCATACTTTCATCTAGCTTTTAGTGGAAATCAGTTAAAATACATTTTAATCTTGATATAATTCAGTGACATGTTTGTTCTAACTGAGATTTCCTTTTATTTTTGTTTAATGAAGCAGACAGCAGCAGCTAGATACATAAAATGCCATAAGTTTTTTATGAGTGATCCAAACTAAGTGTGCATGTAAAAGTCATTCATTGGAGTACAAGGTGATTACAAAGAAAGGGCCACAGCTCAGCACATTATTTCTCACAAATAGCATGGTATAGGAAGTTGAAATTGTACAGGGTTCTAATGGGTATCATGTGAAAGGAAGGCCACTTTGATTTATTTCTGATTGGTATAAATGGCTCATTTGATTGCAGTGTAGTTCATTTAACCAACATGAAATTGACAAGTTTGCAGATAGGTGAGCAAGTAAAGTGTAATTACACTATAGGCTACAACATTAAAGCAGTACTGAGGGAATAGCAGAGTGCATAACATCTGCAGAGGGCTTTATTCCAGTGTTGTTGTGTAATTACAAAAGAAATACAAGGAGATAGGTTGGATTTATAAACCATATAGAGCTCATCAACACCTAGTTAGCTGAAGCTGTTGCTGAGGTCTGAAAAAGTCAGCTCAAGTACATATGGATGCAGTAATGGATGTTTTGTTACCCTGTGTCAGGATTTGGCAACTTCAACTGTTCAATGAGCTCTTCAGTCAACTTTGAAATGTTTCCTGACATGATGAATTATGTTTAAAGATTTTTAAAAAAATTAATTTAACCATTGTTAATTATATAAAAGACTGGGAGTTGTTGAACATTTTCCTGCCAATGTAGTATTGACTGATGTAGCACGTTTCACTCATCCAACTGTATTATCTGGTTGGAAACTAATCCATATATAACATTTTCTAAACATCTTCATCATACTAAGGTTACAGGGTGGTGTGGTTTTTTACAGCTGACTTTATTACTAGATCATAACATTTCTAATACCCATCAACATGTGAAATGCAAACGTGTATATTTCATGCTGCAGGGTACTGTGAAATGAACATAACAAATGTTAGTTTCATTGACAGAATGTGATGGAAATTATTGTTTACATGCAGAATGGTGATTCTCCACCTATTGGTAACTAGTTGGAACATATCTTGCAGGAACCTGTTGAAGGCAGAATAATTTCACATTTCTCTTCTTGTGAGTTGCGAACTCGTTCAATGGGCCTGACATCAGTTAACTTCTGTTTATGGGACTGTCTGAAATTATACATATGTCATAGGGCCTCAAAGATACAATATTCTGGGAAGTGGCCAGCATATCAAATAAGATTTGTGAACTTAATATGATGTTCATTGTTACATTAATGTAATGCATAATAATAAGAATAAATAATAAGAGACACCACAGCAGCCAAGTGGTGATCCACTTCCACAATAGAGGGTGTGATGTTGGATATGAAGTGTGAGTGATGAAAGTTAGACCTCATTTCTGCTGCTTAGGTTAGTATAAATTTTGCCCATGTGCAGGAGGTGGACAAAAAAAAAGTGTCCTTTTTAATTTGTTATATCTTTTATTAGATAACAGAAAAATATTTAAAACATACGTTTTTAGAACACACTTGATGAGATCTGTTCAAATACAATCTTAAATCCTAATTTTAACAACTGTAGGCTACTAGGAATAAGAATATCTAAGAAACTGTAGCAGGTGCACATCACTTATGATAAAATGTAACAAAAATCATAAAAAGTTCAGGTATTTACAAAAGTCATGTAAAAATTAGGATTTGATATATTTGAACAAATCTTATCTAGCACATTTTAAAAACATAGTTTTTTACACATTTTCCTATTATTTATTAAAAGATATAACAAATTAACAACATTTTAAAAGGGGCAACTTCTTTAGTTCACTCCCTATATATATAAACATATATATATATTTAATTGAGTAATATTTAAGCATCATGGTATTTTCTTTTTTTATTATTTGCTTTTTCTTCTCTGATATATTGTTCTTGGTATTTAAGAATGAGTAATTGATTAAATTATACATCATTTGCAGTGGCTGGCTAGTGGGTTTGATTTATTTGGTTTCATAATGTAAACATACCAATTTCAGTACATATGTCTTAAAATTTTTTTTATTATAATCATTATGTTATTACTGAATTTCTTGAAAAGATTAATTTGTTTAGTATGTATTATTAAGTGTTATTTTATATATACTATTAAATTTTTTAGAAGTAATTTTATGTATAAAGGCTTAATTTTTGATCTAATGCTGATTTGTACTTGATTTGTCATAGAGCAGAAGAAGTTACTAATTTATCTTCCTTTTTTTCATTTAAAGAATAGCTTCCTCTTATGTCCTGTGTTGTTATTCAAGGGTTATTTTGCATTTCATTGTTTGCAGTTTTATGTATCATTCTTAAACATTATTTTTTCATTGTAACTATACATTAAATATATATTATTTAAATCATTTTTGCATTGAGACTGAAATTTTTATTTTCTGCTATATTACAATTTATTTTGTATAATCATTATGAAAGGGTTTTTCTTTATTGCATTTCTTTGTCAAAAGTTTCTGAAGTGTTCATTATAGGGTTTATATAGTTGTTCTGTATTTTGGTGGTAAATTTCTGTGTTCAAAGGCGTGTTAATACAATTATGATATTGAATTATTTTTATGGATAATTTTTAAAATTAGGATGGTGTATCAAGTTCTTTGTTTAAGGGTTGTGCTGTCTTTGTCATAAGTGTTCACAAGAATGGTAAAAACTTAACACACTGTGTAACCATGGTTCAACTTTGAATTTTATTTGCTGAAAGTTAAAATTATCTACTAGTTTGAACACAAGCCTGAAGTAGGGGAGAGATAAAAATATTGTGTGTACAAATAAATACATGTAATTTAAAAACAACAAGGAACATGCAAGTATATTGAGACTGTCCTATCCACTGTACTAAACCCTAAAATAATAACAAAACACTCAAAGCCATCCCTTATTATTCAGATATGTAATGTCTTCCCTTTAACTTCCTTACATTAACTGCATATACTACATCTGAAGGCAATCCTTTTTAAAAGGTCAACTACCCTGTTAGAAAAATAAAGTTGTCTTAGTTAAAGACAACTGTTACGTTTATAATTTCCCTTAACAGTCTTAAACACCTTGATCAGTATTTGACATAGTATGTTTTTGAATTTATAATTTGTTCTGTGTGTGTGTGTGTGTGTTCATATATATATATACATATAAATACAGATAGGTAATTTGATGTTGTTTAAATTATCTTTCTCCTTACCATTGTATTGAGCTCACACCTATTCTGCTCATGGTGTAATGGGCCTCTGGATGAATCTGATGTTGCCTGTAATGTGAGAAATATTGAGTTTAAACAGTCTGGTAGATAGTTTAAGCTCAATAAAATGATGATACTTATTTTTGTAGAAGAGACTGTTTATTGTTCTTTGGGCAAGTATACACAAGCAATATTTGTGTTAGTGAATTAATAAGAATTGTTTGTTCGTAGTTATTTTGAACCCAGTTTTTTTTCTTTCATGAACTCAGTTACTAAGAGATTCTGTACTACTTTATAATACAAATATCTTATAGAATGTTCTGTTGTTAAGTTTCTGTATTCAATTTTTCTGATACTAATGCAGCTCTACTTGAACATAGTATATTATTAAAGATTCCACATAACTCACTGCATTAGCCTAAATTACACTCCCATAAAGATCTTATTATTAAGTACTGTATGGAAATAAGATCAGTTGAAAGTTATAAACAACTATTTATACTGATTGATTAATTAAATCTTAATTGTAAGTGTAACTCAAGATAGTTTATACAACTTCATAACTGGCTATTATTTCCAACAGTCTCTTTTTTACATTGAAATTTGCATTTTTTCTGTTTTCATTTCAGGTAATATATTAAGTTTTTTCACAGATGACCTAACTACAATTATGGCTGTTTTGTTTGTTGTTTATTTATATATATTTGATATTTACATATAAAGCAGTTTAAGGCTGTCAATAAAATATTCAGTTCCAGACCACATAGAAGACTGAATATTGTTTGTGAGTTTGTAAAATTTTTGTATACAAATAATTATTTGTATTCACTATTTGTAATCATCATTATTTTAAATTGTATTGTTTTTTTATATAAATGTATATTTGTGTTAACAAAGAAAATTGTGTGTATGTCTTGTTGGCAAGTATCATAAATTTGATACATATTAATATTTATTTAAGTTCTAAATTAAAATTTCCAACATATTTTTGAAACCATAATATGTAACAGGAGAACTCCGACGATTGGACTGTAAGAAACAATAAGGAATAAGAAGTCATCCCATTATCATAAAGTGGAGAAAGTAATTTATATAGATTTACAGCATGAAAACAACATACAAAAGTTTTATTAATACGTTCTTGTACAGAAGAAATGTAATTAGAGTTTCAATTCTCAGTAACATATAGGTATATTCTAGTAGTTGTATTTTAGGATTTTTTAAAGGTTGTATCCAAATGTTTATGGTTCTAATTCCTTTCAGTATTTGTTACAAATGGTCAGTGCTAGCTAGTGCAGGTATATCTGCTTCTCTAAGTGGTGAGTATAGAAGAAGAATTATTAATTACTTTTTAATATTATCTGGTATATTGGCCATGTGCGTAACTAGGCACAGAGGAAACATTCCCTTTTTTTTGTAGTAATGAGATTTGTCTGTATCCAACTTCTTCCTTTTGTATCAACTTTAACTTATATCAACTCTTCCAATGTTTCCAATTCTGGCTTTGGTTCTTACTTGTTGTGGTGTATTTCTCCTGAGAATACGACAAAAGTAAGCCATTTTCATAAGTGACAAAAATGGTTAACAATAAGTGTCTATGTTTACACTTTCTTGATTTTGTTACTGGTCATATGATCAAGATACATTTGCAGCAGTTGAAATCGTATACTCATTAACAATTATGTATTTAAGTTTGGGATAGTTAGGTTATATTCTGAAAGTTAAATTTTAAATTCTGTTAATTTTTTATGGTTTTTGCAGCATACTCAAAATGAGAAAAGTTGTAACTTCACTGTTCTAAAAAAACTGTAAATTTAATATCCTGTAACTTTTAAACAGTTTTGAAATTAAATTTTTCAATCTTCAAAGATGTGTGTGTGTGTTTGATTCATTCAGCAGCTTTGTAATATTACTATATTTTATAATATTACTATATTTTTTAGTATCATTATTGATGTTGATAAAATATTTAAGCACAGATTAATTGTAGTGATGTAAATATGGTCTTTCAAACACAGCTTGAACTGCAAGATGAAATTAAGTCATTGGAAGGAGAAAGGAATGAATATTCAGTTAAAACGAACATATACAGAAAGAGGTGTACAAGCTAAATGAACAATTACGTATGACCCATGAAGCCCACATGAATCAATTGACTCAGTTAAAGCAAGAAAAGGAGACTTCAGGCTGTGATCAGTTGCTCATCCAAGAAGCTCTAAGACAAGAAGTATTAAAGTTGAGAGAAGAATATGTTACTCAAAGCAGACAGTTTCCACAACAAGAGAAGTTGGCTACCCAGTTAACGGTAAATCTGAGGAATATGACTTCAGTGCATAAAACATTTTGACAGAAAGTGTTAGGTACCCTGCGTCCTGAGTGGTTTTTTTGCTCATAACTTAAAAACCATCATGAGTAGGCAAATAGAAGTATAATATATTATAAATATTATACTAACACACATCTACATAAATCTTTATTGAAATAAAACAACAAATAAATTGTTTATAAACAAATAACCAAAAATAGGAGGAGCAGAAAGTGTTCATACAGTTCAGAAAGTGTGAAAAAATTGATATTTCCATAAAAATTTTGTTTATTTTGCTGAATAAACTACATTGTACCATTCCAGAACTAGACACTTGGTTCATAATTACTGGAATTTAGCCGGCACAAAATGTATTTTCGGCAATTTAGCGCTGTCTCCGTCATTATCTGCTTGGTCATCATGGCAAACAAGAAACTGTCCAGTGATATAAAATAAACCAAATTATTGTAAAATACAAGTCTTGTGTTTCTTTCTGGTATTGCTACATAACTTGATGTGCCAAAATCTACTGTTCAAAGCATAATTGCCAAGTTTAAGTTTATAGGATCAACTGCTAACCTCCCTCGTTCTGGACGCCCCACAAAATTCCAGAGAAAACCAAGAGGAAGGTTCTCAGAGAAGTTAGTAGGAACCCTCGTTTCACACATAATGACATACAGAAACTGGTAAGGAAACTTGGGTTGAAGTAAGCACCTCTACAGTTACGAACATGTTACGCTCTTCTGTGTTCAAAGCATGCCATGCTCATAGAACTCCATATTTAAAGCCTGTTCATTTAGATGTATGATTGAGGTATGCAAGAAAGCATGTAGATAAACCCTTTACTTATTGGAAGAATATTCTTTGGTCAGACGAGACTAAAATCGAGCTTTTCGGCCACAATGATATTCGCTATAATTTCCGTAAGAAGGGGGAATGAAATCTTCTAAAGAGCACCATCCCTACAGTTAAACACGGAGGTGTCTTGATCATGCCATGGGGTTCCTTCAGCTCTTCTGGTGTAAGCAGCCTTAACCGCATCAACGGAATCATGAGAAAAGAAGAGTACGTTGATATATTAGGCACTTGTATCAAGAATGATGCTCGGAACTTGCGGCTTGGGTGTCGTTGGATCTTCCAGCATGACAGTGACCCTGAGCACACATCGAAATATGTGCAATCCTTGTTGTAGAGGAACCATATAAGCATTCTGGAGTGGCCATCACAGTCACCCGATCTTAACCCAATTGAAAACATTTGGCATGAGTTGAATTCCAGGGTTCATCAGCATCATCCGAAAAACTTGCTAAAGTTGAAGGCCTTCTGTAAAGAAGAATGGAGGAAAATACCAGTCAAGTACTGTCAAACAATCATGGAGGGCTAGGAGGAGAGGTTGCGTCAAGTAATTCACCTGAAAGGCTACAAAACTGACCATTAAAGTAGATGCACAAACATTTTCTGCCCCTCCTATGTTTGGTTATTTGTTTATAAACAGTTTATTAGTCATTCAATTTACATAAAATTTATGTAGATGCGTGTTAGTATAATATATATAATATACTGTACTTTCATTATCCTAATCATGACACTGTTTAAGTTATGAGGAAAAAAACTACTCACGATGCAGGGGTACGAACACTTTCTGTCGTAACTGTAGCTATTTCTCAATCTCCAGGGTTTTCACTCTTTTCCCATCTAAGCATTGAAAATACTTGCTGTAGCCTTTTATATCCCACTCAAATTTGAATGCTCTTCGCAAATTCTCCAGATACTGTATATAAGTACCTCATTCAGATAATGTTAATCACTTTTTCTTAACAAAGCATTCATCACAGGTTTCTATCAACAGGAGTGTTATGATTATTCACAACTTATGTTGTGATTTTGAACATTATTGACACTCTATGATTATTATTTTTTACTTATGTTCATAAATTAATTTATAAAATATTACCAGTGGGTATGAATTTTCAATTTAATGTTTCTACTACAGAGATCAACCAGATCCCTTCCCTTCACCCTTTGCTATCTGGTGTTTATCAACACTCAGTTGAAGCTGTATGTGATATAATCCTTTGTGAGATGAAGACATATGTGGACTGAGGGTGTTTCTCTGAATAGTTCTGAGGTGGCTTTTGCAAGTAACCAGGGAACAAATGGCAAGAATTTAGAGTTGCTACTTCTGATTTATTCTTTTACTTAGTCAGCCTTAACAGGGGATCATTTTGATCAGTTGTCTCCAGCATCTTTCCTTCAGTTGGTTACTTGGGTTTGTGAGGTTTTGGGGGTTTCTCCTATTGTATTTGACTCTACTCCTTCCTTATTAGCAGAAAGGACAGCAAGTGATGTCTTGTTTTTTTCCCCCTTCTCCTAATATTGCTGTTTATACTGGGAGATTTGCTGCTCTGTTATGCAATGGAATAGCTGTGCCTTGACCCCCACATCTATGGGATCAGCATACTTTGGCTTATCACCTCCATGAGAATACCTGTTTAAATTCTCAATGGATGGACCCCTTTTTGGACCTGTAAGGGTTTAGATTGAATCCTGAGATCACTTTAAACAGATCACATTTTCTTCCTGTTTATCTTATTATCATACTGTCCTAAGGTATTTATCCTCAATCCAACTTTTGTCTGAAGCATATCAACATTCCCCTCAGCAATTTGAGGGCAAGTTGTGGATTTTGCTGACACCTACATGAGTCAGGTTGTCTTCTTCAGTTCTTTCTTTGGTTTCTTTGTTAGTTTGTTGTTGAAATTTATTTTGTACAAACATGTTAGAAACTATTCATTCACCATTTTCTGTCTTCAGGGAACTACAGAAAACTCCTTTTATTCATCCCATGTTATTTGCTGGAATTCCAGAGATATTAGAAGCCCAAATTTATACAGCCTGCTCACATTCTTATTTATTGTTATTGGCTTCCTGCTTTTCTGGTGCTAATTTGGGAGTATTGGCCTGTAGGGTTTTCTGACCTCTTTCTTTGGTTCCCAGAACTGTTTGTTCCCATATTAGGATCTGTTCATATTCTCAAGGATCTTTAATTTGGGTGGACCAATTACAGTGGCTTTAGTGACTACCCTGTGGGTGAGAGAGTAGTGTGAGCATGATTAAATTACTTTCTGGACATCTGGAGTTCTTTCACCAGGGATCCATGGGTACTCTTAATTTTGTGGGCTCAAACTGTTACCTATTTATGTCCAATAGATCCACAATAAGTGGAGTTTTGTTCCCAAGCCATAAGAGAGTTGTTAATCCAAAGGTTAGTGGAGATTTGATCCTGTTTTTCTGGGATTTTATTCCCATTTATTTATTGTACTCATGAAGGTAGGAGATTAGCATTCAACCAATTTTTAGATTTTGCAATGAAATCTTTTCTCAACCTCTGGTAATTCTGTGCCATGGTTCTGGATGACCAAGTTCGATGTTACCAATAGAATTTTCTCAGAGGTTTCTCAGGTTCATGCACAAAGGTCAGATGCTGCAGTTTAGGGCTCTACCTTTTGGTCTTGCATCAGCACCTTCTGTCTTCTGCAGTGTTGTTTGAGCATTTTCTCATCACCTGCATTACTTGGGGCTGTGCACACTTCATAATATTCACATCTGGCTCCTTTTGGCTTCATCCCTTCAATTAGCTTAACAACAATCTCAGATTCTCCTTTCAGAAGCCACAGAAGCAGGCTTCTTTATTAGACTAGAGAAATCTGTTTGGTCACTCACACAATATTTTGTGCATTTGGATGTGTTTTCAATGGTTACTTAAGTCATACACAACCAACTCCTGTGAGCCTTCAAGCCATGGAAAGAACCATCAGGCTTTTACTTATGTTTTCTTCTCTTACTACAGAGATGGTTCTCTCACTTTTGGGAATGTGGGTATACCTCAAGTCTATCATTCCTTTGAGATAGACACATATGAGATCCCTTCAGTAGTTACTGCACTGCCAGTGGGTCATGCATTCTGATCCTTTGGATCATCCCATGTCATTACCCAAGAGCAACATCATTGATTACAAATGGTGGTTGGATCACAACAACATTAGAGCATCCATTCCACCACCTCGTCCTAAGATCCATCTGTTCATAGATGCATTTCTTCAGTAATAGGGCAGCTTATCTTCAAGGTCAGAACCTCCAGGGTACTTGGACAGAAGATGTGTCTACCTTCCATATAAACATTATTGATCTCCTTGCAGTACACTGGGCATTGTTTCAAAGTCTTTCTCTTTCTTGAAGGGAAAAATTATAATGGTACATTCTGACAATTCTATGATGTGGTATCTCAGATTTCTTGTCTAGTAGGCACACATTCTTGAAACTATTGTTTTCATACTTTGGATCTTCTCTACTGGTTTTTAGCTTGTCATGTTCCCAGAGTGGCAAATTTAGTTGCAGATCAATTATCTCAACCCAACCAACTACTTCTAACAAAACAGGTGATACATCATGAGGTATTTTGAGTAGATTTGCTCTTATTTCAGGTCTCCAACAATCGATGCATTTGTTACTCATTGAAAACACTGGCAGTAGATACATTCATTCAGGACTGAAAAGGATTACAGCTGTATGTCTTTCCCTAAAGTTGGCTATTGCCCTGGGTTCTGACAATGATTCATTCTACTCTCTGTCATGTTCTCTTGGTTGCACCATATTGGCCAGCTGAAGCATTGTTTCTGCTTCTTCAGTATTTGCATGAATGTGTACCGCCATTGGTAATTTTGGTTGATAATTTACATGAAGCTTTCTGGTGGGGGGCATAACCCTTCTCTTTGGTCAATGTTGATTTTCTATATTATTCATGGATGGAGGTCTACTATCTCGTAATTCTGAAAGTGAAGTGGTGTTCCTTCCTGAGTACTTGGTGCAGCACAGATTCTATATAATTATTGTGATAACTGTTAAAACTAAATTGACATTGTATTCCAGGAACCGGTTTATAGACAAAGTTCCTTTCTTGCTGAAATAATAGAACACAAATCCAGACAAAGGAACTGGCTGAAGTTTCTTTCAAACTAAAGCTACAAATAGTAGTTAGGCAGGTGCACATAGCTAACATAAAAAGAACGTATTTTTTATGGAGACTAAAATAAACTGCCATTACATACAGAATATTGTTTAGAGATAAAATTTAGAGCAATTGTAGTCATTCTTTAGATATTAATAAGCAGTTTTATACAGTTTTGACATAAACAAAAAAATACTCTTAAGAAATACATATACAGGGTATCTGAAAATGAATATACCAAAAAAATGGTTGAGTGACTTTATTGTTATTTGAGATAACAACAATAATTGAGTATAAAGATAAGAAGTAGGCTTGTAAATTTTAGTTTTAATTATTAATGGACTTCTACAAGTCTTCCATCATTTTCTATAATTAATCTACTTCTGCATTCAAATTCTGAGAAAACATTTTCCAACACAACAGTAGGGATGGATAAGATAACTTCAAATATCTGATGTTTCAGTTCTTCAAGGTCTTTTGATTTGTTATGGTAGACTTTTGTTTTCAAAAAAACTTCAAAAATGAAAATTTAAAGGGGTTAACTTGGGTGTCCAAGAGGGCTATTTGATAGGTTCTCTTCTACCAACCCAACACTGAAAAAGTTTGATTTAAAAACTTTAATAATTCAAGCAGAGTGAGATGGTGTTCCATCCTGTTGAAAGGTATATCTTTGTAACAAACCAGATGTTTTTTGGAGTTGTGGAATAAAGAACTCTTGCAGCATGTGCAGGTACAAATTCCCAGTAACACTATATTTGTCAAAAAAAAATATTAATTTATTTTTTGGACACCCTGTATAGTAAACATCCTGTTTGAGGAAACTTTGATAAAGAGTGTACTCCTACAAATGTATCTGTAGATTTAGTAAAAAATTGTCTAAGTTATGAGTTACATATGTGAATTGCTTGATCTGTTGTAAAAAGTCTTACAGCTTATAGGCTATAGAACAAAAACTGTGGTCAGCAATTTCTAATTGTTAAACAATGCTCTCCATTTCTAAGGAAATTCTGACTGAACATGACTTTCAAATAGTAAAGTTTGTAAATGTTTCTGTCATTAAGTAGACCAAAATCTCGTTTTAAGCTCGACTGTAACCTTGGACAACCATACTGATTGTGAATAAGAAGTTGTTTTTAAACTGAAATACTATATTTATATTCATTCTGGTGAAAAAAAAAAAAGAATTGCAGAAAACATTTAAAACCAAATACAGAACTGCTGTCTTGGCTATCAGTTAAGTCAAACTGAAGAGAAAATATTCACATTTAAACCAGTAGAAAACATTCAGTACATTGAAAAACTCCAGAAGTAGAGATGCTAATACAAATATCCCATCTTATAATGAATTTAAAACTAAATTGATTAAACATTCAGTACATTGAAAAACTCCAGAAGTAGAGATGCTAATACAAATATCCCATCTTATAATGAGTTTAAAACTAAATTGATTAAACTTCTGGATTGGATCATACTGAAACAGCTTTAGTTTCATTGTTTTATCTATTTTGTTATGATAGAGGGATTAGAACAAATTCAGGTTGTAAAATGTATCAGTATTTTCTGTGTAATCTCATTAACTCCTTTTATTTTTAAGTGGATGATGTCCCAGTGAAATGATTTAAAAGCACTTAGAAGAGTGTGTTTAAGAAATTTAAGTGGTATCCCAATTAAATTTGGTAAATAATTCAAATTTACATTCTGTATTTTTATAACTTATTTGAATGAGCTGTCATGTTTTGTTAAAAGTTTTAGCATGCCAATGTGAACAAATAAATTCTGCATGAAGGAAATACAAAAAATAATTTTTATCAGGTAATTTTTTAATTCAGGCAATACCATGAATCAAGCTATGTGCAGATGTGTATATATTAAAAATTGTATTCTTTACTACTGTCTTTTCATGTGATATTGTTTATTATTATGTATCATTGATACTATCTCGGAAATTGCATCATCCTTCAGACAGCATGTAGAAGAAAGTAAAACAGTAACATCTGACTTCATAAATGCTGTATTAGTGAAACAAACTGCTCAAAATGAAATAATTAATGAACAGCAGTTAAAAAATGCAGAAAACATTTGGAAAACAAAATGGATGAAGAGTGCCAAAATATCAGCAAAGAATTTATGCAGAAAATGAAAGAACTAGAATTTGACCTCAAACAAAAGTTTGAGGAAGAAAAAAGTGATATAGAACAGAGATACAAGACTAAAATTTGTGAAATGGAAAAATATTTAAAATACCAATTTGAAACAGTAAAGGTGAAGATAGAAAAAGATAGAAAATTCATATCAGCAGAAAATTGAAATATTGAAAGAGTTGCATGCTGATGAGAAACAAACTTTAAAAAATTACATTACGATGAACTTCAGGCTTTAAAAAAGAACAAATTGAAAATCTAGAAAGTTTGAGTAAACAGTTAAATGATGATTACCAAAACATATTTCTTTAACAAAAACTCGTAAAAATGGCTTTAGTTCTGTAAGAAATCTTTTTCAAAAGAAAAATAAACAAAGTATCAAATGTTTGCAGCAAGACTTTGAAAAGAAGCTGAAGTTTGTCTCTCATACACTGAATATCAGTCACCAAGATGAAGTAAGTCAATTAAACAGTAAGTTCCAGAATGATGTATCTGCTGTAGAGATGGCTCACCAAGAACAGTTTCAGAGATTGGCAGAAGATATGAGGAGACACTGGGAAGTTGAAAAATCTGAACTTCAGAAACTTCATGCTGAAGAAATTGAAGCAATGAAAGAAAACTTTAACAGAGAGTTTAAACACAAGAAGCAAATAAAGCACATATTGAAGAAACAAATAAACTGAAAATGATCAGTGAAAAAGTTCTTGAAAATATAATAAATAATCTTAAGTTCTTTTGTGAAGAAAAGTCAGAGCATGCTGAATATGAAAAGCAGTCATTGAATGATATAAATAGTTTCGAATTATTAAAATTTCAAGAGGAATGTAAGAGCATCATAAGTGGTGAAAAGCAAAAGGTCATACAAAAATGTGATGAGCAGTTGAAACAAGAAATAGGAAAGTTTCATGAACAACTTTTAGAAAAATATAAATGTTTGAAGGAGTCAGTCAAAGATAAATGTACAGAAATAGAAAATAGAATAAATACCATAAGTAAATCAGTTAAAGAACAGTTACAGATAAAATACCAAAATAGTCATCATAATTTGGAAGAACACTTAAAGACTAAATGGAGTGTAGAAAAATTCAGGTTAGAAGAAGTGCATCAGGATGAAATTAACCATCTTAAGAAATGTTTTCAGCAGCAATTAGAAGAAATTCAACAAAATCACCAAGAAGAGTTGAAAAATTTAGAAAAGACATCCAAACAAAAAATGAACAGCTTGCAAGAGCTTCTTAGAAACAGTAAGTTATTTATGTGTTAAACATCTTATAAATAGAAGTCTTGTTGAAAACAAAAGACCTGTCTTTGGAATACTAACTTTACTCTTGTTATGTATACGTGATGAAGGTTAAACAACACCCTTAAATGTTTATTTTCTGCAACTTTTAATATTTTGAGGCTAGCCATAATCTAGAGAAAATGTTATTATTAACAACTATATCATTTGTGCAGCTGTTTCACCCTTGTTAATTAAAATATAGAATGTGTAGCTGCTTTACATTGTACCATAATCTGCAATAGTTTAAAGTGAGTGAAAGTACCAGTAAATTTAAAAACCTGATATTTGCAGTTATTTTAAACAGTCTTAGATTGAATCTAATACGATCAGTATGGTATTACTATCAAAGAAACACAGTCAAATAAGTAAGAATAGGAGGCTCATTAAGCATGTGGTAACCACAAGACATTGACCAGTGACTGCAACAACTTTAACAGTTAACAACCTTTATTTCTTTCTTCTCAGTCAGGAATGATCTATTACACTACAACCTTCAACTCATTTGCTTTGAGTATTACTTTCCATTTGGATTTCATTCTCAAGTCTGTTTCTTTCGATCTCTTTATGCCAGCATTTCTTGTTTTTTTTTATGTTCTCACTTTCTGATCCATTAACCTTGGGTTTATCTTTTATTCTTGCCCGTTGTTAATTTTATGCTGCTTGCTTTAGCTAATAGGATACATTCTCATACCCAAATGCCTCATCCCCCTCAAATTTGTGACTCTATTGTTTTGATTTTTATGCTTTCATCTGTACTTTTTCTCTATTCCCTGGGGATTGAACCTTTTACACCTGTATCTGAGACACTTCTTAGTGCATTTATAGACATTCATTCTCTTCTTTTTTTGGCCTCTTCCATTTTTTTATGCTCTGTTTTCCCACACTTCGAGTTCCTTGCTCTTGGGACTCGTGGGGTCAAATTATTTTCCTCTTTCCTGTATGCCTTCCTAAGCATCCTTCTTGGCATGTCCTCCATTTGTTTTCTGTTCTTTCTCCTTTCTTCTCACATTGTCTTGATCTTTACTCTTTCCTCTGATCTCGTAGCAGCATCTTTTATATATTTTGGCATTGTGTGGGCCTTTGCTTACCATATTCATAGTCCTGAGATTGGTATTCCTTGTTCAGAATTTTTCCTTCTGTTAGTGAATTTTTGGATCTTTTACCTCTTCTACCTTCATTTCTTTCACATAGATACTCAGTGTGGTTGGTACTTTGAGTCTTTTCTCCTCTTGTCTCAACTGAGTTCAGCTTATCTTTTTTGAGCAATGATATATCTGGCTACCTGATTTTACACTTCTCATCCTCTTACTACAAGAGGCCTTTTTTTGTTTACAGGAGCCTTGGGTTTCTTAGAATCCCTCATTTGTTTGGGATAAACACTAATGTATCTCCAACAATGGACCCTACAGACCCATGGTTTTTATTCATAGAGTCATTTCCCCTTTGTGAGCATCTTCTTGGGGTATTGTTGTGGTGATATTGCTGCATCTGGATAACTTCCTGCACTAACTTACTCTCACACAGGATCTTTTACTTTTTTATTGCTTTCATCTCTCTTGACAAATTTCTGTTGAGGGAAGGACTTTGAACATTTCATTGTTGGTCCTGTGCTCCTTCAATTTCAATAGATGCAGCCCTCACTTTGTTCTTTGGATGTTTTTTTGCCTTGTCTTGTTCCACCCAGGCTCTTACACAGTTGTTTTTTGTTCCAACCAGAATCAACATTGTTCTGGTTCATGAAATCTTTTAAGTAGCAACCTCTCACATGAATGTGTCAGAAAGTTGAGATATTCAATGTATTTATTTTGAGTTTCTTCTCTTTCTTCAACATCATTGTATGATTGTTCATACAGAAAACTCTATTGTGGTATGGTAGCTTATGTTGCTAATCAAAGAATTATTCTTGTAACCTGTGTTTTTTTCCAATTTTTGTCTGCTTGTTTTACTTAATTTAGTATATTCACCTTTGAACTTAAATTTCTGGTTTGATTGATATTATGCTAAACTCCCCAGATCATTGCCTTTTTTCTGACACAGTGAACTTATTTTAGTGGATGGCCAAATCCTACAACTACAACTATACAAGGTCTTACTGTACATCTCATCTCACAGACTGTAAAATAGGCTTATTGATAAGAACTTGTTTAACAACTCAAACAACTACAACTATACAAGGTCTTACTGCACATCTCACAGACTGTAAAATAGGCTTGT
>NC_134837.1:174710134-174764580 GCF_004210375.1 Tachypleus tridentatus | reverse complement strand
AAATGTGTGAAGTTGTAAGATATTCAAGAGATAGTCCTATATTATATTTATTTTTAAATTTCAGTTTCAGTTCTCTAGTGAATTCCAACTATCAGCCTTATTATTGTAGGTTTATATTTCTTTAGTTCTCTGAAATTTTTCTCTGTATCATAAATTTATAACTATAGTAGACTTTAATTCTAACTTTAGAATGTGCAGAAGTAATTGTTTTCTTCTTGGTTTTCAAAATATTTTAACATTTCATCCTTCATGCATTTTCTAATTTCAATTCCTCTGTTGTACTAATCTCTTCCCTCTCCTTTCATTGTATGGTTGAGCACAATGGTTTGGTGTGATATTTATGGAGTTTAATTTATTTAGAATAAAACAATATCATGTTTGTATGGTAAATATATTTTCCAAGAGAAATAATCAGGGTTTTATCTTATTTAATAGTTACACTTGTGACTGCCAGGATTTTTTTTTTAAATAAAATTTTTTTAGATTGAACCTGCTTACAGAACAGGTTGTATCAAGCTGCTCGTTTTTTTTTCTCATCTTAATTCATTTTGTTTTTATAGTAATCTAATTGGTTAAATGTCTATATACTCTTGTAGATGTTTTAAAAACAATTGAAATGTTTTGTAACTGTTTTTAAAATTTCACTACTTTTATGTTATATTATTAATTTTTCATCCAACAAATCCACTGTTTGGCTATCATGTTAGCATGAAAGAGTTATCATAATATGTAGAAGCTTAAAAAATGTAGGTAATTAAAGAAGGTAAAAAGTAATAAAGATTAAACAGTCTGTTTGGTAGTTTTTTTAAAAATGGTATTAAAAATTATGCAATTTATTTTGCCTGTTTTTTTTCTGAAACATATGTGAATTTTTTTTTTTAAATACAGATACTGTCAGCAAAACTAACTCAGGCTAACACAAACATGCCATCATCTCCTGATTCTAGCTCAGACAGCTCTGAAGGTTCTCCATCAAATCCATTTGATGGTCCAAATGTTGAGGCAGAAGGATGCCTTCCTGGTGTGGTATGTTTTCTTATCAGTTGAAACTATAAATAAAATGGAGAATTATGTGAAATTAATTTAGCTTTTTATTGACAGTGTAATAAATAATATCAATATTTTGAAATTAGTTAGAGTTTGTTGATTTTTTCTACAGTAAAAAGAAATAATGGAATGATTTATATCTTTTCTGTGTTTTCCAGTAAAAGCTATAAAAACTTTATTTGTTCCTATCTTTTATTTCATCTCAAAATTGACTTTAAAATATTCAAAAACCTTTGAATTTGAAGATAAATTATATTTTTGACTCAAGACAGTGGTGCATAATGTTTAATACTGTAATCATGATATTGCTATTATTATTCAACTAGTGAAGGTTCCTGGCTTTGCTGGAGTTTTAATGGAAGGTTTACAGATAGGCTTACGAATCTATATTTATTATAAACAAAATATAAATTATAGACTGCTGGCCAAAATCTTAAGGCCAATTAACATGAAGAAAAAAAAAAGCATTGTGTATTGATAGACTTCGACCACTTATTTGAGTAGAGCTTGAAGATGAAAATAAGAAAAGGAAAAATAAAAATAAAAAAACTTTTAGCATTTAATAGGGAAAATGTGAACACTATGAAATTAGCCTAAATATTAGCTGGCCAAAAGTTTAAGACCATACTGAAACAAAGCGTTAATTGTTAAACACAACGAAATTTAGTTATTTATGTTCAAGCATTAGCATTGTCAACATCTCACACTGACACCTCCTGTGTTACATTGGGTAAAAACATGGCAAAGGCTAAAAAGATGAGTTTGAATGTGGCAGAATTTTCGAGCTGCAAAAGCAAGGTCTCTCTCAACATGCCATCACTGGTGAGATTGGGCATAGTAAAACTGCTGTTGCAAATTTCTTCAAAGACCCTGAGGGATACAAGGAAGAATTTCAAGTTGTCAGCCCAAGAAAATTTTGCCAGCGTTGAGCAGGAGGATTCGACGGGGTATCCGGTAAGACACCAGCCGATCATCGAACCAGATTAAGGCCCTTACGGATGCAGAATGCAGCTCAAGAACAGTAAGACGGCATCTACCAGAGAAAGGCTTTAAAAACCGTAAAGATTTTCAAAGGCCACACCTCCTTTCACACCACAAAACAGCTTGATTAAACTTTGCTGAGAAGCACCAAACATGGGAAGTAGAAAAGTGGAAGGTTTTGTTCTCTGATGAGAAAAAATTTAACTTGGATGGTCCAGATGGCTTTCAACGTTACTGGCACGATAAGGATATCCCACCAGATAAATTTTCTACATGACGCAGTGGAGGAGGTTCCATCATGATCTGGGGTGCTTTCTTCTTCCATGGAACAATGGAGCTTCAGGTTATATAGGGGCATCAAACATCAGCTGACTACATTGGCATTTTGGAGAGAGCATCCTTATTGACTGAAGGTCCTTGCTTGTGTGGAAATGACTAGATCTTTCAGCTTTTGTTTGATTACAGAGCTATCAAATAGAAATTGAGACCCAACCTATTTCATCTTGTCTTTCAGAATTTGTTATTAGCTTTCTCTTGTATTTAACTCTATGGTATCTGTAACCAATAGAAAGCCAAGGCTTTCATCTATCATAAGATGCGTAATGTTTCCTGAACAGAAATTATAAAATTCACTGTTAGTACAAACATTGTTCCAACAAGAAAGATAACAACCAGCTTGGATAATTTTGTAACAGTTCTTGTCACACAACTAGAACAGAAAAACAAAAACAATTGATAGTTATGTGAAATTGTCTACTTTTTGTCTGTTAGTATTCTGATCTTTGGTGCATTATTTAAGTAAATAAAAATTCAGTGCATTACTACAATTAATATAAAGAGTTATTGACACTAAAAAAAAATTTGATATTTTTTTGCTTTTCATATTTTTAAAATTATTACATTGTAAGTAATTCAGATGTAAAAATATGGATCTTTTTAGGTTAGACAAAGTAAAATAATAATATTAATATGATAGAAAATGTTTCACAAGGCACATCTTCAAGCAGCTCGTGGGTAATGTAATTGATACAATAACGTGAGTTCTGTTCTTTGAGTGGTTTACAATTTACAGTGGTGCAAATAGTAGTTAATCGCAATTAAATGGGTAGCAAAAGCATAAAAGTTAATTATAAATAAATGTGTACTGTTACGAGTTATAAACCATGTAGGATAAACAAATGTAGTTTCAGGTTACAGTTTGAAAACATTCTAGGAGAAAGAGGTAATTTAGAGTTTTTCGTGTTTTGTTTATTCTTTTTGCGATTATGAGGCCAGTCAAATAGAGAAAATAAGAGATAATGTTGCTGAGAGTAAATGTTTGAAATATATTTAGGAGGTTTTAAAGATTACACAGGAAATTTGAGATTTTTGAGAATAAAAATTTGAATTTTAACATGAAATTCACTTTACACACAGACTCTTTGAAATGAATACTCAGTATCTTTGTGGACAAATCTTTATTTTAGTTTATTAAAAATACTTTACTAAAAAAAATCATTTTTTGTATGTGAAAGACTTGTAATGTTAATTGAAAGACTATCAATTTTTTTTGAGATATACATACTACATTAAAAGTTAGTACTAATAAATCTGTAAAGAATTTACACAAGAACAAAGAGATCACATGGTCAGTCAAATTGACCAAGCCCTTGTTGAGAGAATTAACCCTTTCGCTATGGGCTCGGTATAACGTACACGAGTTCATCAGACGTTAAGTATTTCCATTATAACTTTTGATACAGCATATGTATCTTCACAAAATTGTAAACTTTAATAAAAAATACAAGTATTTTGTGAGCACAAAAAATCAGAATTTTAATGAAATATTTTTACTAAAGATTTATTTGTGAAAATATCGAGTCTGTTTTATTACTCGTCTCGAGTTCAAAGTTATTATACATTACGATTAAAAACTATTCTTTGTTCTAAAAATCTCAGATATTATTTGCATAATCTCTAAAACATCCTAAATACATTTTAAACATTTGTTTTCAGTAAGACACTGTATTTTGTTTATTTTCTGTACTCTAACTATTGGTCCATCACTTGACCAACTTTGTAACCATCATAAAAAAAAAAATATATATATATATATAAATTATGCTTTTTTCCTTCTGGAATGAATACATATTATAAAATACAAGTGTTTAGTCTAAGTAGCTTATGTCTCATAATGCCAAAAATCTATATACATGGATTGACAAGTTGAACGTGCTCTCATGTTACCATATACAGTGTACATGTATTCATGTTACTGAATACAATAATATAAAACTGACTATTAGTCTTCCATGTCTTAGCTACGCTTTTGTATACACCAGTATTTTGTAATATATAGTCACATTTCAATTATTATACATTTATTTGTATGTATATAGATTATTACTTAAAATATAGAACAATAAATCAAGATGTAAAGCAAACAATTATCTCTTCTCATTACGACCTTTGAACTTTGTTGTTGCTGGACATAGGTTGCTAAGCCTTTTAAAATTCACATATGGAGGAAATCAACAATGTTTCTTTTTTAGGTTTTATATATACATTTTAATAACTAAAAAATCATAAATAACTACACTGATACTATAGAATTCCACTACAATTTATTAGGCTTAGTAACTAATCTGTGTTTATGTCTAAAAAAAAAAAAGTATGAAACTTTAAGCAGATTAAAGACACAACATACCTCTTAAAATCTTGGATGAAAAAATATGGTAGTCTTTTCACAGATTAAAATGGCTGAGAAAATCATTCTGGAGATATTCTACTCTGTCAATTGGTTATTCACATGTTGCATACTGTAGTAAGAGTATACAATGGACCATTTCAAAAATGGAAAGAGTTGAACATTCAGCACATAAGCCATATTTCAACAAAATAAAAGATTTGAGGTTCATATATTTTTGCTTATCAATATTAGTTATTTGAGTTCTAATTTGTACAAAACTATAGTCTTAGTATTTTGACTTCACAAGCATCTAATTTTAAACAATGCTGCATTCAACATACCTTGTGACTCACAAAAATCTATATTTATATATGTTCTTTTAATATTAACTTTCTAATTAAGAAATTAACTCGAATATAACATTAAAGTTTGAATTATAATCTAGAATTTGATTTGAAACTTATTTACATAAATTCCTAAAATGGTAGTTCAGTAAAATTTTTAATGCAAGTCGATAAGCACAATGACATGGCCTTTGATCCACAACCCATTGTGAAAAGGTTAACTGGCTTATTGTTAGACTGCCAGTCAATCACAAAATGTTGTTTGAAGCCATTGGTATCCAACACACCTGAAAATGCATAAACATAGTAAAGTATAATGGTGGCCGACAGAAAAGTATCAACATAGAGTTATGTTTTAGTTTTTCCCACCTACTGTGATGGTGTGAGCTTTTTATATGTTTGTTTAAATTTACAAACAGTAGATATTTTTCTCCCATTAGACATTACTTAATTTGTGAAATAATTTATAAATAGTCTAAATTCGACAGGTAGAGATGGTCTGATGAAAGCTGGTCAGGGAAACTGGTATATGCAAAGTCTCGAAATTATTGTTTTAAGTCATTAAGGAAATTTTGTTACATATGAAAATGTATTATAAATGTGCTAAATCTCGTAGATCCTGAAATTGATTTTGATTGCACATGTTTGGTCATGTTTTGCAATACAGAATATATTGGTTCTGATATTGTATTACATTAATTGTAAAACATTCATGTTTAGCATGTGTTAAGTCAACAAAATGTGTTCTATGTTTGTTAGATTTATTAACATGGTATATTGTATTTGTATTTAAATGAAAGTTAGATGTTGTGTTCAACAAATTTTATAAAACATAAATTAAAAATCACAAAGCACTTTTCTGTATTGTCTGCCATTTTATTATGTCTATTAACTCTCACTTGCTGAAGAAACATGGTTGTTACAATGCATACAAATTTCAGCATACATCTGTCTGTCATCTACAAGACACTATCTGCAGATGATTAATCAGTAATTTTTTTATCGTGTGAACTGATTTGTACAAGTATTGTTTCAGCATGTAATGAAATCACTAGTGAGTACTTAACTTGTCTAATAATTGTAATTAGATAGTTTTACATAATATCTGTCTAAATATTTCATGAAATGACCAGTGTGTGTGTTAAATAGTCCTTAATTTTGATAATTGGATTCTGACTTGTTGTGGTAAAATTCCAATGTTTTCTGATAATTCTGCAGTAAATAGAGTGAATATATATTTCCTGAAGATATCTTAATTAGGGTTATGGGTCATTTATTTTTTTTAAAAAATGACAGGTAGTAACAATTGTGTAGATTCAGGATATTATTTCCTCATCTGAAAGAATAAAAAAAAACTGACTTCAAGAATGTTTCCTACACCATTGCATTGTCCGTCTCCAGTATCATTAGTTATTGGAAAAACACCAGTGGGATCAAAGTGCCTTGTAGCTTTCTCCATATTTTTACTCTTGGGTTTTATTCATATTTGTATTTATTGAGTAGAACAGAAAAAAATAAAATATATATCAACACTGTTTTAATAATTCATTGTTAACAGTGTAAACACTAAGCACTGCTCGAGTTGTAATTTCATCTTTGTGTCTGAAGTTTTCAGACTCGGACTGCTTCTTTGCTAGCATATATCAGTTTTGTTGGTGTGTTTGTTTTGGTGATGTCTTTTACAGAGACAATTGAAGTTAGTTAAATTGTGACTGCAGTAAAAGATATTTGTGAGTTGGGATATCTTTGGTACTATACCCGTCTGTCCAGTTTGTTTTTGTCTTTTATTTTCTTAGCTTGCCAAAAGTGATTAGTAGCCACTATGTTTGCTTGTTTTTAAATAGAAGATAAATTTCATTGATTGTCATTGTTTATAGACTGATAACAGGTATATTTAAATGCAGGTAAGAAATAATTTTTTCTGAAGTTTAGTGAATACGTTTTATTTTTGGTTTAGAGATATAGGTATATAGAATTTATTGTGACCATTTCTTGACTACCTAATAAATATGACAAGTACAAACATATCTTTAATGTTCAGTAGTAAAATATGGACAAAATATAAGCACAAAAACTTGACCTTAATCAATGCTATCTACAGTCCACATACATGACATACAGTTTATAAAATGTATTGAAACATTTGTTGGTGTGTAGCTTGTTGAGTGAATGCTGCCAACCAGTTGCCATCCCTCCAGTAAGTAGTTAAAAACAAAATGTGGGTGATGTCAGACAGTTGCCTTCTCTTTAGTCAACAGTTCAGAATTAGTGATAGTGACTGTAGTATTCTACAGTGCATTATTGTCAGCTCTGTGTTGTCAGTTTAAACTGGTGTGATGGGCATCTGTGACATACGGCTTGAGGTCAGAATATGGTGAAAACAAAATGGTCACCAAAACAGCCAAAATTGCTATAACACTTAACTCGTAAATGAAGACTTGATTTAATGACCAACCACATGAGCTCTTTATATTTGTTTAGTCTTTTTAGATTTAGTACTTCTAACTCTCGATACTTTTGTGTACATCTTCACAAAATATAGCAGTATTTCATTTAATATTATAAGTCTTTACTGTACAAAAAATCATATTTTTTAGTGAGTATGTTTAGTAAAAAGTCACTAAAAGTAAAGATTTGTCCATGAGTATATTGAGTATTTGTTTTGAATTGTTCGGGCAAAGTAATTTTCATGTTAAAATTAAAAATACTTTTCCTTCTCTCAAAAAAATCACTTTCTTTATATAATCCCTAAAACCTTCTAAATGCATTTTAAATGTTTATATTCAGTAAAACTGGAGAGTGTACTTGTTATTTTCTCTACCCTAAATTAAAATAGGATCAGTCAATTTGACTGAACTTGTAACCACCAAAAAAAACAAAACGCATATTGTAACATGAAATTACATTTGTTTATTCAAAGTAGTTTTTAAGTTTTGTAACAGCATACATCTATTTATAATTAAATTTTATTGTTATATTGCCCTTTGAACCATGACTAATGATAGTCTGCAGAATTATAAGTTGTAAATTGCCATGGAACCTGTAGCTCAAGTTATGCTATTAAATTACATGATCCAACTAATTATTATGACTAATTCAAGCAGCTTGCATGCATGCCTTGTGAAACATTTTTATTATAATTATTAGTTGTTTTACTTAATCTAATCTTAACTATCTTAAAAAATCTTTACATTTTAGTTACTATTATGATTACACATAAAGAATAAACATGAAAAACAAAAAATAAATACTTGTCCATTTTTTATTTTTCTTGTTCTTAGTTCTTGAAGAGAATTAACTGTAATTTTTATTCTACTTATAGTATTGCACTTAAATTTTATTTAATTGAATAACGTGCAACTATAGACTAATTTCATGCATGAAAGTAGAAAAAATTCCCTTACCTTTCAAAAATTTTGTTTTATTTTAACTCTGCAACAAGAGTTGTTATAAATTCATTCTAGCTAGTCGTTAACTTTCTCATGGTAACAATGTTTGTACTCTGAATGAAAGTGACATTTAACTGTTCAGAACAGAAAATTATACAATACATTATTTGATAGTGGGTATAAGAGAGAACTAATAATAAGTCCTGAAAGAGAGGATGTAATAGGTTGAGCCTGAGTTTGTTTGATAGCACTGTAACCAAACAAAGTTAAAGACTATAATAAATAGGGTTTACCTGAGCAATGATGATTTTACAGAAGGTGAATTAAGTTCAATTTCAAACTTTTATGATGGGTGTTTGATAAAATGGGTATGATGACATGCCAAGAGAAAATGTGTTGCACTAGGGGAAAATTGGGTTTGTTTTTTTAAAACATTGTCTCAAAGAATTAAGAACTTAAAACTTTATTATTAGCTAAGATGTTATGCTATTTTAATTGGTATAACATAAACAAAAAGTAGTTTTATAAACTTTTGAATGTAAGACACAAAAACTTTGTCTCATGCATAGTAAAGGATACCTGTGACAATAGGGAATATATTTTTAAGCTAAATTCAAACAATATACAGTCCTCTAATGTTGATTACTTTATGTGATGATTTGTGTTATTGATGGCCAATATCCAATTTGCCTTTTAATCGTCATGAAATGTTTCCTAATTATAGGCTGCCTCATCCTCATCTTTTGTTATCCTTTTTGCATAATGTTAGAATGTACATACATCTGTACACTTCATATTGTTGATGAAACAGAGACAGTCTTGTTGCTTACAAGCATGTTTGCAACTAGATCTAGAAAATATCAGGGCTGTGGTTTCATGCATCCATTTGATAATACATTTTTAATCATCACTCTGCATTCAACCATGGTGATTCTTGGGTAGTGGTATATCAGGAAACTTGTCTAAGCAGCATTGACTCATTTGACATGAAGAATAAGACAATATGTTTTTTTGTTCACAGAAGAGTTGATGAAGCATTTTGCTGACACTGTATATTTTAGTTCAGGATGAATACATCCTGCACATGCACTCCTGTAACATACTCTAGCATCTTGAGCATGTCTGGTGATAATGATAATCTTTTTTTCCCTGAGCTGGAAAATGTATTCTGGTGCAACTTACTTCCAGTATGCAGTTTAAATGCACAAAGTTTTTCATGTCCAGCAGAGGCACTGACACAATAAATGAATGAATTCTTGTCACAACCATACTCATATTCTCTCTGAGGACTGAAGAGAGTTTTTGTATATCAATCAACTGGATACTCTGCTTTTACCCATATTTGATATATAGCTTGCTGGGTAACTTGTAGTGTGGCATCCAAACAAAGTGTTAAGACATCTCTATCCTATGGTACAATAACTGATTCATTTTCTGGAGAAGCATGTTGTGCATGCAGCAGGAGCCTGTTGTCTGCTTCCTCCTGTGTTGTTGTAAGATCGTATGCCACTTCTCTGCCTCCTGTGTAATACTGAAACACTTATTAGCACATGTCTCACACAGAGTTTTGGTTGCCCCCTGTTTTTCTTTGTCTGTTTCCCAATCCTCAGAAAGGAAAGTACTGTATCAGTTTGGTTTTACTGATGCTACATGAATACAGCCTTTTCCAGTTCTTGACTCTCTGCTCAAGCCTTCTCATTAAACATTCTGAAGCACTAATGCCAAGGATATGCAATGATATTTCATCCAGCAAGAGTGCAGTTTTCTTCCTGGTCTTTATGGATTAAGGATCATCCTATCAGTTACTGTGGCTGATAGTTATGGAGTTGGATCAGGTGATGCTACTTTGTTCTCCAATTTCCTAACCAAGGTTGCTTTTATATGTCTTTCTCACTGTGCCATTATCATTGACTAAGGATAAGGAAAGAGGGCCTAGTAGGCATTTCAGTACTTCTCTCATGTCATCAATCCTTCTTTCTCTGAAGAATCTGTTTCTTACAGCAAACCCTGCCTCTTGCAAAAAAAAAATGAACAAAAAACAATATTAATACAATGTATAAATCAAGAGGTGCCTTATAATATAATTTGTAGTTCAAGCAATTACCTGTCAAAATTTATGAAATTCAGCTTTTAAGCATTTAAAAATTATCATTTTTACCACAGAAATGACCAAAATTACATCCTTATTAGCTTTTATGTTTTATTTTTCTTTCTTTAAATGCCATTAGAACATTATTGGAATTTTCTGTTTTACAGCAGTTGCATACCTAAATACCTTTAGATAGAAATGAAGGTAAGAGTGAGAGTTTGATCCAAGTAGATAAAGAGCGTATAACCATTTTGCAAGTTATGTGGCTATTTTATTTCTCACATATTATATGCTGTGAGCTACAAATGCCACATTATTTTGACTTGGGGGGGGGACAAAGTTCTAAACAAAGAGCATTAAGTTTATTCACCCCCCCCCCTCCCAGGTAGTATCAGTCTTGAGCAAATTTGGTAGCAGTTGTATCAAATCATGAAGTACACTCACAAACCCACCCCCACCTAAAAACAAAATACCAAAGCTAAACAAACTGGAAGGAAATACAAAAAATTAAAGCGAAATTTGGGGGGAGCACAGATAGTTCATTTGTGTCTAGTGGTATTTCAATTAACTTGGATGGTTGGAATAATCAAAAATGGTAATGTTCAGAAATCCTTGATTTAGTTAGTTGGTAATTTTTCATGAGTCTATCTAAGTGAAATCTAAAGTAATCATGTATTGGAATAATTAGAAACTAATTGTAATTAATTGATTATTTTTGTGACAGTCAATTTAATTGTTGAAATAAAAGCAGAGTGAAATAGTTGCAAACACTAATTTCGGTTAATAAACATGCATTTCAATTTAGATTGATTAGTTATTTTATGTGACACTAACTGATGTAATCACTGCTCATAAGTAGTCAGTTCAATCACCCACATATATTCTCATATGTGATGCTTGGAAGTTACATTTTTGGGCTTCAGCTGACTCATTTGAAAAAGTATAATATAATAATATTTGTAAATAAATAAGTTTGTTTGCATTTTACTTTTTCATGATGTTTGTATGTTTTATCTTAACCAGTGGAGATATGCTTATGTTTAGGTTTGGTGTAAAAATAGGATTGTAGCTCTTTTCTAGTTTTTAAAGCATCATTCAAGAGCTGCATGTGTTAAATTAATGCACTTTAAAGCATTTATGTCCATGGATAATTGGTATTTCAAGAATTATTTCATTTTATACAAATGACCTGTAATTCCATGCCTATTTCTGTATATTAGTCCTTATTTCTGACTACTGAGGATTGTCTCCTGCATGACCCAGATTTGGCAATTTCAGTATGAATTAACAGGATATGCCAGTTCATGACTAATAAATCAAATGTGCAAATTCCCATCTTTTTATTTATATTTTTTAGTCATTTCTTGCCTTTTTATGCTTATGTTGATACATTGCTGCTAAATGTTACTATTAATGTAGTGAATTAATAAAACTGTAACTAGTTTGTTTGAGAGGTGTTTCCATCAAAAGGTTTTTCATTCATTAGTTGGAGCTGTGGGCAATTGGTTGTACTTATGTAGTCTATACTGAATATCTATTACAGTTATTAATTTAAAACATTAGTAAAGAGATGAATCATCTAAGGCAAGGTTCTCATAGTTTTGAGTTTTTTAGACTGTATGTAATTTTTTCCTTAAATATCTTTATTCAAATAAAGGGGTTAATGACTGTCAGTCTGCATGTGTTAATCTTTATGTTGTATTGTTCAATCATCTTTTTTGTTACCTTTTAATCTGAAACAAATATTTTCAAAAATGCATCACACTATGAATAATTCTCATTTTACAGTACTTCATTCTGTATACAGTCAGCATTGTTAAAGGTCACTTTTTCCTCATAAACCATGCCTTAGACTTTTTTGCTTTTGTTCTCTGTAAATTAGCCAAGCATTGTTTGAATTGTTTGGCACATTCATCATGTAGCATTTCTATGAAACTGTCTGTTAATCAGATACGTATTACAAATGAGGTTTCTGGGCACTAATATTTAAAGACATTTGCTGAAAGTACAGTAAGATTTTAAAGTCACTTTCTTTTGAAAGTTAATGTTTAACAGCCAGAAGAAATGGAAACTGAAGTGAATATCTTTTTTGTTTATAGACTGAACTTCATTCATGAGAGATTTTGCAGTACCCAGGTATTTTAGGTTAATAAAGAAATTTAAGATTTGTTTTTTGAAAATTCAAGTGTATTTGATTTATTAATATATAAGTGTATATACAATTTTATATAAATATCTTTGACTATTAATAAATCTGTAAAAAAAACAACTTGTTTATAGCTCATGACTCATCAACCTGACTACGTGAAGTTCCTACTGCAGTTGGCTGATTTAGGAAGTTCTCTTAACATCCCAGCTTTGAGGGACAGAGCCAGAGCTGTGTTGAAACTCATGCCTGCAGGTGTGATGACTTGTACATTGTTGTGTGAATTTTGGAGTTACTAAATATTAGAGTATTTTAATGTAGTCTCAGTCCTATTTAGACCTGAGAGCACTTCTGAGTGTTGAGTGCACACATGCTTTTTAAAAATTTTTTACCCGTTCCAAAGTACGGACTTTTACTTGCAAAAAATTATTATTCCTTGATAATACAGTTATCCAATTCTTGTTTTACACATTTTGTTTCCATCTGATGTTTATTGGTACAGGCAACTGTTGCTATTATTTTCTGACCTCGCAGAATGGGATGTCAATAACTTGAGAACAGCTGCAGGCAGAGCTCAGATATTATTGGTTATAAACTACTTATGTTAATGTAGAGTAAGTAAAGTGGTTTAAGAAATCATTTGTGGGAAAGTGATTAGGTGTAGCTTGTGCATAGAAGAACTGGAATTTAGTAAGAACTTTGGAAGGCTTATAAACAAACCATGAAAACCTGGGAATTTTTTATAGTTTCCTTAAATCTTAGTTTCATGTTTAAATTGTATTTGTCTGAAAGATGAGGAAGTTTTCTTCAATAATAAGACATGAGATAAGCTTAGTTAGGTTTACAGAGTATGGCAGGCTCTGCCAAAATATTTTGGTCTCTAAAATGAAACTGAAATCCTTGTATATGATTAAGTTTATCATATTCAAACAAGTTAGATATTAAAGTAAAATATTTTTTTTATTTATTGAAAAAACTTGTATAGTTCATAAATTGATCTCAGTCAAGAATATGAATAGTAAAAATATTTTATCTAGCTTGACTGGCATTTGGATAGGTCAGGTCATAGGTTATCTTAAGTTTTGTGAATTTTTGGCAAGCTTTTCATTATGTATAGCTAAAATAATGACTATTGCAGTCACATTGAAATTGAGAATTTTTGCTGAATATTAGTTAGAAACATTGTAGGTGTAGGATTAAACTTTCTTATCAACAGTAAAAAAAAAATCTAAAGGAGTTGGTATGTTTGTTAATATTTTATCAAAACTGTTATTCTCAACAGACTTTAGGAAATTTCAACGTAAAATTAGAAAAATCAAATAAATTTTATGATTTTTTTTTTTTTAAATCTGAAGCTAGATAATTGTGTTTTACTAAGATTATTGCAATTTGATTAAGTATTTCAACTTCGAAAAGAAAAAAACAAAATTGAGAGAGATCACTGACACAGACATTCAATCCAAAAAGGTTTAATTCTAAATTCAGTAAATATCTTGATGATATTCAAAGTATATTTTACTTACTGTGGTTTTGTTGTTTTCAGATAATTTTATACAGAATTTTCTAACTTGTGTCTGGTTGTTATTGGCTCCATGATCTCAGTGTATTTTATTGCATGTTCTGGTGTCAATCATATAGATGTTTATACCTAGCAAGAATTTGTATCTTCTGACTTCATGATTTTGTCAGAAGTTTTTCAGTTCAGAAATATTATGTTTAAATATGGTGCTACTTCATCTGTGGTTTAGAAACGTGTAGTATTGCTTTATTTTATTTCTATTTTTATATATAAATGTATATCTTTTTAGAATAGTTATGCAGTGTGTATCTTGTTATTTAATGTGTAACACAATATTAAAAACATTAAATTGACAGGTATACCAATTCAATTCCTTTATTTCTTGTCAACATTTTGTACCAGCATTTTACTAACTTTTTTTAAACATCAAATTGTTATCAGTTATTTGAAAACACATGTTTAGTTTTGGTTTTGAAATTGGGAGATTTATCACGCTAGTTATTTTTTTTCCCACAGGTGCCCATACAGTAGAAGGACTCCGAACTATATGTCTAAATAATGCTAAACTAGGTGATCAGTCTTTGTCACCAGTTTTAGAATCTGTATTTTTTGATCCCTCCCCTTCTCTGGTTTTATACTGTTTGGAGGTAGGTTTTTTTTTCTAATCAATTTTGAATACTTTAGAAGTAACATTTCCAGATCTTATTACTCCTGAAAACAGTAAGAATATTTAAAATATTATTAAGCTAATAATTTTTGTCATTTCAAATGATTAATGACTTGTTTCACCTTTCCACTTGTTTAAGCATTAAGAGCTTCTCTTTGTTGAGAATACTGGATATTTAAGTACACTTAATTTGTAAATTTAACATTCTTTTGATTGCATACTGTATGCATTTTTTAATACAAAAATTGTATATTCTTTCAGCTTTGATATGCTGTTGTTGTTTTTTAATTCCCACATATTTACATTTTTAAATATTTTCTGAACTTTTTTATGCCTGAATACGTGTATCTCAGAAACAGCATTTTAATTACTTAGAGTAATAAGGATTGCCATTAATTATCCCCTCTTGCGACAGTGGTAAGTTTATGGACTTAAAACACTGAAATTTAGGGTTCAGTTTTTTGCAGCAGACATAGTAGATAGCCCAATGTGTCCTTTCTCTAAAATAAACATTTATCAAGAGTTGGTTTTGCATTATAGTTGAAGTGTGTGGTTTTCTAGCAGTTCTGTATTTCTTTCAGTATTTACTTGACTTTGTTTCATACATATGCTTATACTTACATTAAAATTAATCAGCTCAAATTTTTCTCTATAATCAAAAGTTTTTTATATGATTTTGAAACTTAAGTCAGCCTCTGTTTTAGTAAATGATATAAACTTTTGTTAGTGAGAAACTTATTCAAATTTTAATATATTTCTATAAGTTAACTTTTTTTGTGTGTGTGATACAGGTTGTTTATACATTATTAATGCCTGCCCATAATACATTATCTGAAGAGACGCAACTTTTTCAATTCAATTTTTTCCAAAGTGGTGGAGTTAACTGTGTTCTAGGAATGTTGGCAAAGAAGAACTTTCTTCTACATGCTGACATACCAACTAAAAGGTTAGATGTCACTTCTTTTTTATATAATGATAGTTTTAAAATGTGTATCATTGAAAAGGACAGAATTTCTGTTTATGACTTATTATATCACATGTTAATAATAATTATATATAGTAGATAATAAGTTTAATTAATTGTTTTTTTTGAAACATCACAGAGCTGCTTACTTAATGGTGTTGAAGCTTGCCAAGCTTCTGTTTACTGTTGTCATCAACTGTATAGTACAAGTGGCCATTGACAACTGCCATAACCAGAAGACTACTTCAGTAATGACAGGAAAGGTAGAGATGCTGACCCAGGCCAGAATGCACTTACCTAACCCTAACTCAGAATACATGTTGCGAAGTGTTGCAATGAGGCTAAGTCATGTGTTGCATGAGCAGGCAAGTGTTATTATTTTTGTGATTGGCTTTAACTCAAATTAGTTTTTTTTTTGTTTTGTTTTTTTTAAAGAATTACTTTATGACTCGTTCTTTTGTCTGTTGTTTTTTTTTCTTCAACTAACTCAAAATTTAAAGTTTGTTTCCATTATGAATTTACTACTATTTTTTATTTAATTGGCTGGAAATGCAAGGATTCCATGTGGGTAATTGTGCTTTCACCATTTTCTGGCTAATATAAAGTAATCTTTTGTTCTTCGTTAGTACCATATTCCCATGTTAGGCAAGCTTAAACCATTGGTAACCAGTCTGGACAAGTACTTTAGTGTGTCCCTTTGCTGTTTTATTTACAACACACTGAAAATGATATAAAACAGAAAGAAAGGCATAAAATTTTTTGTAGTTTAAATTATTTAGTTTTCTTGATTTTTGAGTAGAACAGGTATTTCTTTTTCAGAATTGTGTGAGAAAATATCAAAATATTTTCAGAATATCACTTTTTTATGTAGGCTAGTTTGTTGAAATACAAAACCATACCACCTGTTAGGATTTAATCCTTTGTTTCAGGTTAATAAACCAAAATTGTTTATATATTTATATATATATATAAAAATATAACATTATATGTAAAATATATAATATTTTATAAATTATTTTAGATAGTTAACTTTGCACATGTAGTTCTGTATTATGTATACTTGGCTGAAAAGATATACCATTATTAATTTTATGTTCAACTTCTCTCATTTTTTAATGTCTGATTATTATTTTTTTTGTATGCTGTTCCTGTCTCAGAAATACCAATATATAATAAAATATAATGTGATGCTATTAATTTTAAGCCTAGCATGGCCAGGTGATTAGAGTGCTCAACTTGTGATCCAAGGGTTGCGGGTTCAAATCCCCATCACACAAAACATTCTCATGGTCACCATTTCAGCCGTGAGGACGTTATAGTGTGATGGTCAATTCCACTATTTGTTAGTTAAAGAATAGCCCAAGAGTTGGCAGGTGGTGGTGATAACTAACTATCTTTCTCTCTAGTCTTACACTGCTAAATTAAGGATAGCTAGCATAGATAGCCTTTGTTTAGCTTTGCTCAAAATTACAAAAAACAAGCTGTTACTTTTAATTATAGATAAAACGAGTTCAGCTCACTTCTGCAAAGTTATGGAAAACATTTAACAAAAGGTATATTGCATATAACACTTGAATAGCTAAGTATTATTTGGAAATTATTCTGGTTGAATTCTTTTAATAGATGTTTTAAATTCTTTTTTATTCAAAAGAATGTGTGAATAATTTTATGACTTAGTCTTAATTTTAGAAAATGTTGGAGGATTCATTTGTAATTTATAACATAACAAACTTTACGAAACCGAGTTAGCCCAATTTTGATTTTATGGCATGTGAAATTGGACCTTAGCTAAATCTTTTTTTTTTTTTTTTGTTGTTGTTATTGTGGTTTTAAATTTTAAAGTGCATTTTAAGATATTTCTGTAACAGTTGTTATTTGTTCATTTTGTATATTTGTATTATGTTTATAGGCTTTGTGATGCAAAGAATTAAAATTATAGCTAGTATTATAATAGCCACCATCCAATCATTTGCAGGGCACAGGCCCTTTACCAGATCTTTGTACAGTAAAGTCCATAATTAAGTTATGCTGGGCATCATCTTGTGGCTCCCTTCATTTGCTGCAGTCTACTAATGAAGCTATACATCAACAACATGAAATGGTAACGTGCAATATTTTGTTATCGATGTTAACACTAAAGTTTTAGTCACTATAAATAATCTCAATATTTTAAAGGAAACTTACTAACTCTAACTAATAAGTTTGTTGTATGTTAATATTATAATGTGTTGGGCAGTTTTATTTTTAATTAGTTGAAAGCCTTTATTGTCTCCGTAATAAATCATATTTATAACTTACATATTAGTATAGGTTAAAGTTACATACTTAGTCGAATATAGATGATTGTGAGTTGCATCTTTTATTTTTACCATAATTTTAAAATTTCATATTTGGCTGCAAATTTGGTCAAAGCTCAAAAACTACACAATTGCTTTGGTTGATTTGCAAACCTTTTATCATGAGATTTTTATAGAGTGGCCATATTTCCAAATCAAAAACTGGGACAATCCAGCCCTTACCCTTAATTTATAAATGGTTATTACAAATATAAAATAATTTAACTTAATTTACTTTAAATTTATTGACCTGTTCCATGATATTTCCAAAATATCTCGGCATTGGCATTGTATTTTCAAGAAATCTTTAAGTATTCATTTTATCCATTTCATCTTAAACTATGCTACTTTATACCTAGAATGATGTAAGAATTCATAACATTTTCAAAAATATCACATTTAGGTTTTTAGCATTACTTTGAAATTTTTTAGATATGTTTCTGTAAAATATAGATAAAACTTAAAAGTATTTTTTGTTTTCATTTAATAGTAAAAGAAATTCAGCACATGACTATGTAAAGCATGTGTTGTGACAGTGAGAAGAATGCTGCTTTAACTGTCTCCACATTCTGATCGAGTTTCTTACGCACAGACATAACTTTTGAAAGAGTTTGGCGACAGAAGAATACATGTTACTGCAGTGAGCACCTAGAGTTATTACATTTGTGATTCAATATAACTGACAATTTGATGTCTTTATTGTAAAACTGGGATGTTTTCCACATCCTGAAAACTTTTCTTGACACACTGGGACAAACTACTGAAAAATGTGACTGTCTTAACAAAACCAGGTTATCTTGTCATTTTAGATTTTTATTACCTCTTTCACTATTGTGAGCACACACATAGCTCATAGTATATAATCTTTGGAAGAGTGGTATCAACTACAGTTGAGCATGGAAATTTGCACCACCATTAAAAAGGGAAATCTTCAAACTTTCCAAAGATTACCAGTTTCAAGTTTTATCAAAGTAATGAAATATTTAAACGTTTTTTTTTGGGTTTTTTTGTGTATCTACAAAACGGGAAAACTTGTCTTTGGAAGAATTATTTAGCTGTAAAGATGGCAGAGTAGAAATTAGAAAAACTATATATATTTACTTTATTTTGTAGGTTACCAAAGCAGTCGATCTAGAAGACAGTCAGCTGTGTAGAGAAGCACTCGAAGTGCTCTCACTTACTTTGGCTCTCTGTCCAGAATCTTTAGACACCCTAATGAAAGATAATCACTGGCATGTATTTATTCTGGACCTGATACTTATGTGTAGAAATAGGTAAGAGAGAGAGAGAGCCAAAAACAGTTATTAAAATGCCCACATTTGCAGAGTTACTTTTACATTATTATTACAGTTTTCAGTTAACCCTTTTGCAACAAGTAGGTTTAACTGCACATTATGATCTTTCAGCAAGTTATATACAAAATTCAGTTAAACTGCTTTTTGTTTGTTATACCAATTAGTGTAGCATAAAATTATAGCTAATAATCTCTATTTTAATAGTATGTAAGTTTTAAGTTCTTAATTTTATAATTCTGAATTTCCCCTAGCTTGAAAAATCTGATGTTCTCTCTAGGTGTCCTCTCTTTTCATGTTTTATTCACCACACCTCCAATGAGGATGAAATTTAATGTAAATTACTCACTGTAGAAATCATCATTGCTAAGACAAACTGTAATTTTTGTATCCTTCAATATTGTTTGGTTATAGAGTCATCAAATAGAAAATCAGACCCATCTTGGTACACCTGACTGTCACATCCTCTCTTTCAGGATTTGTTAATAGTTCTCTCTTACATTTAATTCTGTGTTGTGTATATCCAATAGAAAATCAGACCCATCTTGGTACACCTGACTGTCACATCCTCTCTTTCAGGATTTGTTAATAGTTCTCTCTTACATTTAATTCTGTGTTGTGTATATCCAATAGAAAATCAGACCCATCTTGGTACACCTGACTGTCACATCCTCTCTTTCAGGATTTGTTAATAGTTCTCTCTTACATTTAATTCTGTGTTGTGTATATCAATAGAAAATCAGACCCATCTTGGTACACCTGACTGTCACATCCTCTCTTTCAGGATTTGTTAATAGTTCTCTCTTACATTTAATTCTGTGTTGTGTATATCCAATAGAAAATCAGACCCATCTTGGTACACCTGACTGTCACATCCTCTCTTTCAGGATTTGTTAATAGTTCTCTCTTACATTTAATTCTGTCTTGTGTATATCCAATAGAAAATCAAGTTTTTATTTATCAAATAATGTAGTAAGTCTATTTTTTTCTAAACAGAGAATTGTCAGTTTCTCAGTACAAGCTTTGTTCCCACAGGAAAGATAACAACTAGCTTGGATGAATTTGTGATGTTTTTTGTTGCATAGTAGTTAGAATGACAGAATGATTGTGACAGATGAAATTGTTTGTTATTACTATATGTTTTTTGATACATTACTTAATTACATAAAAATTATCTAATGAATTACTACCATTATTATTAAAACAAACAAAGCAGGGTTTAGTATCACTGACAGTCAACAGCAAAAAAAATGACTCAGGTAAGTACGTTATTTCTTGTTTTTCATGTTTATTGTTTATTTATTGTTATAAAAGTGACTGAAATGTAAAAGAATTTCTTTAGGTTACTTAAGATGATATTAGGTAAAATAAATAATGTAATAATAGTGGTTCAGGAGGAATGTATATGAGCAGTTCAAACTTGGAGTAGTTTGTGGGTGACATAATTCATTAGTGTAATGTATGCTCCACGTTTTCTAAATGATTTACAACTTATAATGGGATTAACAGTTGTATTTAATTGTTCATAGGGCAAACACATAGCAATGAAACACTACAACTTATGTATTAATAGATGTATACTGCTACAAGTTTAAAGCTACTTAGTATAAATGAATATAATTTCATGTTACAATTTGAAGTCATTTTAGAAAGAAAAAAGTGGTAATTTAGAATAATATTTTTTGTTACTGTTATGAGATTGGTCAAATTTACCTACCTTGTTTTGTTAGGATAGAGAAAATAAATAACTATTTGTTTTATATAAATAAATGTTTGTTATACAGAAAACAAGTATTTGAAATGTATTTAGAAAGTTTTACAGATTACATAAAAAATTTGAAATTTTTGGAACAAATAGTTTTTTAATCATAACACAAAAATCACTTTTCACTCAGACTAGTAACAAAACAGACTTAATATATTCACAGACAAAGCTTTAATAAAATAACTTCATAAAAAAATTGATTTTTTGTGTACAAAAGACTTGTAATGTTTTCTAAATGTTTACCAATTTTTTGAAGATACATATACTGTATCTAAAGTTATAGTATAAACTTATTATGCAGATGTATATAAGAACTTGTGTATTTTATACCAAGTGTATTGTGTAAATACAGGGCTTAAATTAGTAATAAAATTATGAACATGAATATTATTAAACATTTAATGTACTTATCAGTGATCTTACTGTAGTGAGATGGAGACGTGTTTATTTGCTGGTGTTTTTCCTGGAGCTATGAGGCTGTGACTGAGGGCAATCCTGGACGTTCTGGAAATAATTTAGACTTGCTTTTTTCTGCATTCTTTTATTTTGTTGGCTTTTCAGGAGGCTACTTTTAGATAAGCTGCTTTATGATATTTTTTTTTCAGTTGGTCCATCAAGTGTGTGATGTTTTGGGTCTTTCCCCTGTTTTTGAGTCTGCCCTTCAAGTGATGAGTGAAAGGTATGGGAGCAAATACTTAGTTTCCCTCTATCTACTGACATTGTGGTTTATGCAGGGATGTTTGCTGCTGAGTTGTAATGAAGCAACAGTTATTCCTCAATCATCATGTTGTTGGAACTGCATGATTTAAATGGTGGAAATATATTCTGACTCTCAGAGAATACGTCTGCTTCTATAAATTATGGGTTCTATAGTGGGCCTTGGTAGCACAACAGTAACTCTACAGATTTACATTTCAAAAGTCCAAAATGTTGTTTTTGTAATACTAAACTTTGTTGGAAGACTCAGGATCAACAAGCCCATTGAAGATAAACTGGACCCTTTGTTAACATGTACATTGGTTCAGTTGTCCACTTATACATTCATCACTGTGGTTGTTAGCTCCTACAAGGGTCATAATTCCATCCCTGTTTGAAGGTCTCAACTCCCAACATCAGCTCCTTGGTACTTGGAATAAATTCTGTCCATATCTAAGGGTTCCACTGCTCAGTTGAAATGCTGCCAATAGCACTGAGGATTATTTTATGCCTCTAGGGTCTTTGAGGGCTTGCCTTTGAGAATTTCTGGACATGTGGTGAACCTTAACCATGGATCCTTAAGCCAGGATTAGTCATTTAGTTCACATTTTCACCACCATTATCCACCCAGTAGGGTTTCCATCTCCTGCAGATCATTGTATTTGGGAACTTAGTTCTAAGATTATCAGAATTTGGTTGTTCAGGGGATAGAGAGAGAGATTTGTGTTAGTTCTTCCAGAGCTTTATTAGTTTGTTGGACTCGAGAAGAAAGGGGATTAGTGTCCAATCTTTTTTTTTTTTTTTTCATTTATATCAACTACTAAATTCTCCAAGGGTCACAAGTGACTCATTTTTCACTATGAGTTGACATTTTTTACTAGGATTATGGATGTCCAAGTTTGATGTAGACAACTCCTACCTGCACATTGCCATAGTGGTGTGGTATCCCACTACTTTCAGTATTTTTGTGCACAAAAGCGGGTACCATAATTCAGGCTTTTACCTCTGGACCAGCATCAGCACCACATGAATTCTGCCAAGTCTACTAGAATTTTCTCATCACCTCCATTCTCTATCCCTGTGCAAATGTCATTTTGGATGACTAGTTACTTCTGGCACAATTTCATCAATTGCATTACTATTACACCCAGATTCTACTTTCAGAAGAATTTTAGGTAGACTTCATTCTCAGAGCTGAGACATTTCTTGCTTCAACTCAGTATGTCATCAGTCTGGGCATTTTTTTTCATCACTTATTTAAGTTGTACTTAGCTGACTCCCATCTGGCTCCACACACATTCCCCTACTTCACAAATACTTCTTTCACTTTTAGGAAGGTGGATGTTACTTTAATTCCTCATATCTTTGGAACAAGGAAACAAAAGATCCTTTTAGTGGTCTTTATGTGGCCAAGGGATCATTAATGCTGATTCACTAAATTATTCAGTTTCCTTATTTTTAGGATCATTCTTCGATCTTGGGGGCTTTGTTAGATTTGGACAATAAAAATTTGGGTTCCTCTGCTGTCACCTCATCCAGAGATCCCTCTCTTCACAAATGCCTTGCTTCAGGTATGGGGTGCATATCTCAACAGTCAGGATTCCAGGGTGTACGTATAGAAGATAAACTTTCTCTACACAATGCTTAGACCTTCTTGCTATTCAAAAGGTAGTGAATCATAGTTTGGGCTTGTTTAGGGGAAAGTCATCAATCTCCTCTTCCACAATTCCACAGTAGTGTCTTGCATTTCCTGTCAAGGGGGAACTTGATCTAGGGCTCCTTGTTTTTTTTTAACTTTGGATCTCCTTTCTTGGGACCATTCATATCATATCATCCTACTAGCTTGCCATGTTTCACAAATGATGACTACAGTAGCAGATCAACTGCCTCGACCCAAACAAGCTTCTCCCAACACAGTAGATGTTGCATTGCAAGGCTTTTTGTTGGATTGACTCTCATTTTGAAACAATGATAATTGGTGGATTGGCCATTCATTGGAATACCCAACAACTGGCAATTTGGTCTCCAATATTTCACCCTTGGTTTTGGAAATAGATGCATTCTATCTGGTTTGTTTGAGATTACAACTCTAGTCCTTCCCTCAAATATGTTATCCAAGGAGTATACTAAAAATGATCTGTTCCAACCTATTTTCAGGTTCTGCTAATAGCACCAGGTACTTCCTGATTTATGTTTCTATGGTACCTTCAGGAGAATCCACCTCTTCCACTTTTTCTTTGGCCATCTTTGTAGAAGCAGTCATGATGTGACATGGTACATTTGGCTGTTTGGGACCTCAATCTTCAGGCATGGAGGTTATGCGGCTTTTTGCACGGTGTCAGGTTTAATTTCTTAGGTTATTATGTATCTGTTTCAGTCTTTACTTTGTCCAATGATGGACATTTATCAATAAAAATGACACACATATCAACAATGGTGTATTGAGAGGATGGTGAACCCACTTCAATCAAAAGTGCCAACAGTATCCTGTTTTTGGACCTGGCTCTTTGGCTAGGGTTTTGTATCTTTCAGAATTTTCCTGTATGAGTCTATCTTATCAACTGCCATTTGATACTTGTGACAAAAAGTCTTCGAGTCCCCAGTACTATTTGGCTTCTTCTAGTCACTTTGGGTCCTTTGTCCCAGTTAACTATTCCACTTATGTAACTGCTATATTAAGGTTGCGTTACAATCTTTTTTCTTGACACACATTATGATCTTAGCCTTATGTGCTGTATATTACCTTCCACTGAATGTCTTCTTTTTTTTTGCGACTAACCTACAAGCATTGACAATGTTAGAGGTTTGTGCTGATTGTGCATAAAATGCTTTATCAATCTACCTTCATCCTCTGACTGGTTCTTCTTCTCTAAGACACTGTCACACAGAGAATGGAATAAATGGCTGATCAGAGTTTAATTGTTTGTTAACTACAGTGAGAGCCTTGAAGTGTTGCCTGGGTAGGTGTGCTTTTATTGAAACGATTCCACACTAGCAAACACTAATACAGTATACTTTATGTAGGTTGCATATGTAGGATATAAAAGACTGGAGCAAGCAATAAAAAATAAGACTGATGTTTAGATGGCAAAGGAAGAAACCTTAGCAGTTCAGTAATGTCTGTAGTGTGAGTGGATACAATAGTTATTTATTAAACTCTGGCTTGAATGTCCTGTAACTGTAAAGTAAAGAAAGGTATAAAGCATCAGACAAAAAACAATACCAACTGTGCTGTCATTACTTTCATTTCTGTAACTAGAACAACAGTTAGACAGACACAGTACATCAAGTGAACTTCATGATGAAATGGATAGCATGAGCAAAAAATTACAATTACAGTGGTACCTCGGTCCTCGAACAATTCAGTTTTTGAACATTGTTTGAGAAAAAAATGTCTCATTTGTTGAACATAAACTTGGTTCCCGAACCAAGCTGTCATGGCCCGAACCCCCGAAATAACCCGACTGATGACCCAAATGACACTTCGACCATTTTCGACCTACGCCAAGCTTGCCCAAAACATTTTGCCACACCTGTCGCTCAGTCCACACCCCCACTAAAATCTGCTGTGAATGTTCTCGTTTTTATTTTTATTTTCTTTTTCAAAATATTCTGATTAAATAAGCCACCATGAGGTCAAAGAAGGATAATAAAAGCAGCAAACCAAAAAGAAATGTTGTCAGAGCCACAATAGAGGTGAAAAAAGATCTCATAGCGAAGTATGAGAGTGGTGTTCGTGTGTCTGACCTTGCTATACAGTTTGGTATGGCTAAGTCTACAGTCTGCTCCATACTGAAAAATAAAGAGGCCATCAAAGGAGCTGATGTTGCAAAAGGAGTGTCAGTATTTATGAAACAAAGATCACAAACAAGAGAAGCTGTTGTTGATTTGGGTAAATGAGAAACAGTTAGCTGGTTATAGCATTTCTGAGACCATCATTAGTGAGAAAGCAAAGCAGTTGCATGTTGACCTCCTGAAAAGCACCCCTGGAATGAGTGCTGATATAAGTGATGCCTTTAAGGTTAGTAGGGGGTAGTTTGAAAAATTTAGGAAGAGAAGTGGCATACATAGTGTGGTGAGACATGGGGAGGGTGCCAGGCAGAAACAAACCTTATTAGACAAGTTTTTAGTGAGAAATAGGTCCAGTGAGCCTCAAGCAGGTTGTAGCAGTGCAAAGAGACAGAAAAGAGAAAGAACCTCAGAAGGAGAGTTACCTGATGTTTTTATGGAAGGTGACCCCTCTTGCAAACAATAATAACCCTCCTATTCTCCATGTTCCTCACCACCTTTCACTTACACCATCAGCTCTTCTCAGTACAGGTAAAGTGCAGTTAAATTTTCATTTATTGTTTTTTATTGTGTTTATAGTTTTTGTGGTTGACTTTATGCATGTATTATTATACAGGTATAAATAAGCAATATTTTTCCTTAAAATGCTTCATAATGCATAATTTTTTGGAGGTCTGTAATGGATTAATTTAATTTACAGTATTTCTTATGAGAAAAATTGATTTGGTTTTTGAACAGCCTTCTGGAATGGATTAAGTTCAAGAACCGATGTACCACTGTACTGTGTTAAATTTATTCAAGTAAATCATCAAATGTTAGAAACTTTCATCAGGATAGTGCTGCAGGATTCTGGATAGAGTTTTGCTTGATTGGCTATTTGCTCATACAATTTATGCAAGTAACACTTGCTTCATAATATTTGAAGTATCATTAAGTATTTTTTATGGGTTCCAACTAACTATGTTGTTGATATGGATAATGCCCTCAGTATGTAGGTTGCTTGGGAAATGATAATAAGTGAGAAGGCATAAATCCAGTACTATTAGTATGTACTGTGTACAGTGCATTTTGTTATGTGATACAGAGAATATGAAAACAGTATAATCCTAAGTGTGCAAGAGCAAAGTTGTAAATTATCTGGAAATGGATATGTACCAGCTTCTATTTTGAATCATCAATAGTTTTAGTATTTCCCTTTTGTCAACACTCGTTAAACTTTGTACAAACCAGTGGACTTTGTCTGCTAATGAACATCTCAAAGACTTTCAAACCTACAAGATGTCTTAACAGTCAGCTGCTGTAGGAAAGGGAGTTTCTGGTTGCTGTATGAGGAGATCTATACTGATAGCCTAAATCAAAATGTGTCTTGGATATAAAGTTCACTTGTCATCTAGCATCTTTAGCTTGAACAAGTATATTATCCATTTGGTTGAAACATTCCATGAGAAGACACTTAGTGTAGAATATTCAAGATCTCTTTCCATTAACATGTTGATGGAGGAAAAAAAACAAAACTGGAATTTTCATATATATCTTATCCACTGTAGTTGATGTTTTACATAAGAATCATTTTTTATACACTACAAAACTTGTTGAATGGAACATTTAGGAACCCATGTATTCCAAAACAAAGCAATCTGAAGATATTTGCAGTTTACATAATCAGAAAAATTGTTTTTATTACTTATTTTTCAGTTGGAACAAATTGTATTCCAGGATAGGATACGGTAACAAGAAAAACTGTTCAGTGACATCCAACAACATTAAAGAGTTTAGTGTATGGTACTTGGTTTCCATGAGATTTGAAACTTTAATTTTAATAGGTTTCTGTTAAATACAATTTTAATCAGTTTTTATATATTAAGTACAACTATCTTAACTTACTAACTGACAGCATACCACATTTTTTAGATAGAAAATTGTTTTTTTCATTCAAATAAGATTGATATGATGATAGGAAGTAAGAACAACTTGACTTTAAGTAATTTTTATTTCGTTTTGCTAAGTATTACATTTTTAGAAGCTGATTTTTCTATAAATAGTGACGTTGCTACTTGTTGCTGTGTACTTAAATGCTTCTTCTTACTTCTGTAATATTCTATTTTTCTTCCCCTTCATGCTGTTGGTCTTGTAATTATTGCAGCTAAAAGCTGGACTGGCCAAACACATCATATTAATTAGTACAATTAATATCAAGTGACATCAAACTTGTAACATCAGTTACTTACTAAATTTTTTAATAGGTCAAAGTTGGTTAATAATACTAATAAGGGATTTTAATAGTGTCGAATAAACTTGTGTAATTATCGTAACATGGAATTTATGGTTAATGTTATATTAAAACATACTGACTTCCCAAACACAGCAGTTTGAATGATATGCTAGGTCAGTTACATTTTTGACCATTTATAGAGATAAGGTTTATGGGCTACATTTTGATTTGATTATAGGTAAGTATACCCACCATGCAAAAGCAATTCATCTTATATTTCCAAATATATATTGCAGTAGTAAGATTTTTTGTTAGTATTATGATATATTGATTTGTTTTTTATGAATATTTTAGATCAATAAGAGCATCGGCTACAGAGCAGTTCACTTTGATGGCTACAAAATGTTATCCAGGACATCAGCCTCTAATCTTTTATATTACTTTACTTTTTACTCAATTGAAGGTGAGCTAATTCATAGAATGTTTTTTTCATTAATCCATCTTGATACTGTAGTATTGTTATAGAAAAAAAAATCACATTTTAACTCATGTAATTCATTTACAACATATGGAAAAATTACTCATTGTTTAGAAATAGTATATTATATTGTTTCTTTTTTGTCCTTTGACCCAGAATGTTTTTTTATTATAATTAGTTATCTTTCAGTGAGCTACTTTCCTTCAAAGAATATGTAGATATAATGAGATGATAAATATGATGATAAAAAGTTACATTTGTAGTATAATTGTGCATGCTAAATGTAAATTTGATATAACAGAAGTAATCTAAATTCAGGATTTGAAATGTGTTCATATAGAAAGGGCATTTTCTAAAAATTTCACAGATCATCACAGAGTGTGAGTTTTATAGGAGTGTATATTAGTTTGAAATTGGTTATTTTCCATTTTTTTATTTATGTAGTAATAATTTTAAGGTATAATTTGTTTTATTTAATATTTTCTTGTGCAGATAGATAACTTGTAGGTGTCAGCCTTTTTAAGTTGCTCATTGTTATCATCAAAATATCATTCTTTGTAAAGCTTTAATGTTTAATAGATCTTAAGATGTTGGAGTAAATGAAAAGTGGACAATGGTATTAATTGTATTTTCTTGAAATATCAGTAACTACAGTGTATACATTCCATGACTGAAGTACAAAGAAGCCAGTAACCAGTTGCTGTTATAGAGTTTGAAACTTAGAAATAACTTGTATAACTCTGTATATATTACTGGGCTAAAAAAAATAGGGAAGGGCAGTGTGTCATCACATTATTATTTAAACTAGGAGTATAAAGTTACACAGACAAATAAGTTGGCACTCTTTCAGAGTTCCCCATAAAATTCCAATATTTATATTTTTAATATATTCTGCATTTTTGCATTCGATTAATTTTGTTTTGTTGTTTTTTGAGTATAAAGTTCTTTTATATTTATTATAAATCTGAACTGAGATTATTAGTCATGGCTTCATCATAAGTCTATGCATCATAGCTATGCAAAACTTGACATCAAACCTATTAGACACACGAAAAAGAAGAATGTACGTTTCCAGTAAAAGAAAAAGATATTGAACTTACATTTTATGTTTAGTATACTTTTCATTTGTTGTTGTCAGCTGAAGCAAGTTTATGGTCAATGTGTTGTAATTTTGTTTTAGACAACAGTGCAAGAAAATGCCAAAAATTCCCACGAGTTTTTTCAACTATTGTGTCGTCTCTTGAATTATGCCAGTGGAAGTAATTGCCTACTTCCTACAGCTCAAAATCTTCTCTATAATGAAATTGATTGGTTAAAGGAAGTGCGAGTAAGTAGTTTCCTACTTAGTTTTTGAAGAACTAATTAAAAATTAAAAATTTTCTTTTTTAATACATGTTATTTATTTGCAATTATTCCTTTAAATTCTGTACAATTTTGAAAGAACTGATTTGTAATTAGGCTAAGTAGAACTAAACACTGAAGTGCAAATAATTATCCAATTAATGAAAATGTGCAAATTTGCCTGTTTTTACATAGAAAATAGGTTAATTTCTAAATTTCATTATCCAGATCACAAAAGCAAAGTTTGAAGGGAATAATAGCCATTTTCTGTACTTTTACAACATAAGCAATTACAAAATATTACACACTATCCAGGAACAAAATTTGTGTTACATAGTGTTATACATGAGATCTATGGAAAATAAAGTAAAACTGTAGTTTATTTACCCCCTTACTCAATTATTACACAAATGAGTCAATTAGATATTTTTTATCATACTTCAAATATACTTTTTCCTCTTTTAATTATTTAGGAAAAAACAGATTTTTACACTAAATAATTTAAGGTAATAATTAACAACATTAAAAAAAATTCTATCAGACTTTTTTATCATGTTGAACTTTTACATTTTAGTTTTATCCAGACTGGAGAGCACATTTCAGATGTCAAAAACATGCCTGAATGTCAAAATTCATAATCTTTACAAATAATAATTGACTATTTCATCAGCTTTTAATTCCAAAACATTTTAAGTTGACATTTTTTCATATTTTGTGTCATTTCTTTGCTGCTCTGAGGGGTGTTACCTGTAAACAGTTCACTTGGAAATTTTTTTTTTCTTTAGAAGCACTTATTATATTACAAAACTACCATTTCTGGAGAATAACTTGGCTAGTGTTAATTCTTTAATGATTTTCTTATCTGTTTCATATTTAATTCTTACAAGGCTTTTTTTCCACCCTATAATGATGTAGCATGTGGTCAAAACAACTACTGTTGAAGCACATCTTTGAAAACAGATACAAGTAAAGTTTAAATATCATTGGATAGAAGTGATTGTAGATTACTTTTATCAATATAGAAGCAATGGAGCAGTGCGAGAAATAACTTATGGTGGTGTGATTAAATGGTGAAATGTATCTCATGCAGAGAATAATGGTGGAATTTAAAATATTACAAACAAAGTTAGTAGGTTGGTTGTTATATCATTTAGCCTACAAGTTTTGACAATTGTAAAATAACATTGATAATATCTGCTGCTCTATATGTTATTTAATCATCATATGTATTGATTTCACTGGCTAAATAACTACAAAACAAGTGAAATCAATGTATTTTATGGACTTTTTTTTCTTCCACTTGTTTTGTGGTTATTTGGACAGTACAGTCTCTAATCATCTTATGTTACTTTTCAGGAAAATATCAAGACAACAGGTAGTAGTCAGGTAGATGAAGTACTGTTGGAAGGACATCTTGGAATTACACGTGAACTTGTTTCTTTTTTGGGGCCTGATAAAAAATTTGAGGTTGGGGCAGAACCATCTTATAAACGAGGAAATTTAATTCAGGTAAAAAGATAACGTACTTTCAGTTGTTAAACCTACATCTCTTCTTTTTAACAGAAAAATATATTATCCAGACGTAATTATGCTGAATACTTCATAAAATTTAAACATTATTTGTGCTTATATGTAGTAGCCTGCTTTTATTTGTAGATGTGTGTGGGTGTACATATTAATTTTTAAGTTTGTATTGTGTAACCGTGATTATTGTAAATAAAGTACTTGTCAGTTCAGATTTGGTTAGCTACAAATGATAAAGTATATATGAAATAGTTGTTAAATGAATGGGACAGCATATACAGTATTTTATTTTAACGTCAGGAACTTATGGAGGATTTCATTTTCCCTGCTTCGAGGGTGGTTGTTCAGTTTCAGAGAAGTGGTGGAGAGCTTCCGCGGGAGAGCAGGCTATTCCTGTTTGTTCTACCTCTGCCTCGGCACTTGCCGCTTTTGACTTACTTGCAGCTCTTTGCACAGGCTGTGTTCCAAATCTTCGCATTCTTGCAGATATGTTAACTGAAATGTTCTATTCTGGTAGGTTTATTTATGTTGAGACAAAAAAAAACATTAATTGTGTGCTTGTACAACATGTATTTGGGAACAAAGAAGAAAATATTCATTTACTTTGTTTTCAGAGCTTGTTCAAGAGTTTATAGAGTAAACAAAAATGTATTGTTTTTGGTGTTAGGTTAATGATACTTTGATATGGATAATAGAAAATTTCAGGTATTAATGTGATTTTGAAGTAGTAACTTAAATCCTGACTTTTCAGTGTGCTTCTCTTGTGATGGTTTAGCATGTAGTCTGAACAAGCTCAGTTTTGACAACAGCTACAAGCATGGTTGAAGTATTATTATATAGAGCATGTTACAAACTATTTACTTCAGTATGAAAGCAGTAAAGTGGTGTCAGAAGTAACTTGGGGGCTTGTGAGAAAATGATGAGATGTATTTCTTGAAGAGAAGAAAGATAGAATTTAATGAGAAATTAAGAATACAAGAGAATGTTGCTATTGGCTTGAATATGGCCACTATGGTAAACCTTAACTTTATGTTAACTTATGTGGTTAATTCAAATTGAAACATACTAACTACATACCTATCTAAAAATATTTGCCTTTCTGTTGACACATAATCCATTTTTATTATTTTATTGTAGTTTAACAACCAGCTAACATCATTTTCACAAACTACTGAGTTGAAAAACTGCTGTTCACCACAGTTTTAATGAAAATCCATTAAACTACCCTAAATCATTACTGAATATATTTTTTTGTTTTTACTGTGGTTCATTATAATCTGTATTTGTATTTTGTGTGAATGTAAATAGCACAGATTTTGTTGCAATATGGTTGCTGTTTGACCCTTTGGAAGCATCTTTCTACAGCATGTTATTAATTTAAATTTCATATTTCAGTTAGCATTTTATTTACATTGTCAGTATACAGCCTTTTGGTACCTCCAGCTTTAATGACATGATTTTGGCCCATTTCTTCACAGCATTGGCAGTGACCCCTTTCAATAACTCATGCAGTCCTGAAATGTATTGCAGTAATAATTGTAGTTACAGGCAGTGCAGGAAGACAAAAAAGTGCAAAAATTTTAACATTTTAAGACCATTACATTATACAAAATTCAGTTACTATCATATGCAGTCAATAAATGTGAGGCAGCAGCTATATTTACATTTATCCAAACACAATTTCAGTTGCTATATTTATGCCATTGCTATTGGCCATTTAGTTTAAGACATTATATTTTTGAGACTCGATCACAACCAGTTACAACTGTAATGGTGACTGCCATTTCATAGATTGTGACATTACTAATAACTAATGATGTTTGGGTCACAGCATTTTGAGCTAAAGTCTAAATATATTAACTGTTACTCTTACAGATCTCTAAGTAATTAAATATTTTCAAATGTATTTTGAATTTTTTGTTTCAAATACAGCACTGAGCTGAGAACAAGGCAGGGAGTAATAAAATTGCTACCGTATTTGATGTTACTCCTCCAAAAATGTTTCTTACCAATGCGTGTAACACTTATGGCATAAGCCATAGCTATTTAAATAGCATTACGACTGACTTAAATATAACTGCTACAATAAAACCAACTGAATGTTAACTTTTGTGGCCAATTCAAATTGAAACAGTTGTGATATTGAAAAAATACATAGGTTCAAGAAATCACTTTAGAACAAAAATACATTCTTTAACACACAGTTTTATTATATTTTCTTTAGAAATTAAATATGAATAACAAAAAAAACTAGATTTATTAAATGTAACATGTAATATAACTAGATTAGGCTTAGTGTGTGTAATGGTTTTTTAAGCTTAATTATAATTCAACTGCAGTGAGATTGTAAAACAAATTAAATACATTGTTTTATTTAATAAATACAGTCTTAAAAACTAGTCAGTTGTCAAACTTAGTCTTAAGTGTTAAAAACAGGCTACTGGTATTTGATCATAATATTGAGGGTTTATTTTAATTCTACAAATAATACAATGGTTAAGACTAGTTTGAGGATTGAGCATTCCCAGTTTATTAGGTGCAATATGTGCAATGAATGGGTTTTATTTGGAATATCTGGACTACTATACAGTTTCAAGGAAGCTAGTAGTGAGGATGTTCAATGTATAGAGCTTGCAGGTTGGAGGGAAAGTTGGATGCTATCCTGATTATAGTTGAGGACATAGAGGGAAGTATAAACTGTGGAAAATGACAGCAGAACTTCAAGAGGAGCTTAAGCTTTTACATGCAAGGGAGGCATTAGCTAAGATTCACAATGAAGTTAGGGTAGTATTAAGCTTAAAAGTAGTGAACTTAAACATAAAGATCCTATTCTATTGAGCAGTAGATTTCAGACCTTGATTTATGTAGAAGAGGAACCATTGGAGAAAGGGGGAAAGCAAAACGAACAGAGTTGGATATGGATTGTGAATTTAACGAGGTTATAGTTATAGGTGATTCCTTAATATGGGTCTCCTGTTGTTATAGTAGTAAGTCTATGGATTTACAACTCTAAAATCAGGGGTTCAATTCCCCTTGGTGGACTCAGCAGATAGTCGATGTGGCTTTGCTGTAAGAAAACACACACACACACTCCTTGGATATGGCATGTGGAAAGAATAGTCTGTGAGGTAAATAGGGAGAAAAGAGATTATGCTACCCTGGGGCACTGGTGTAAGGCATAACTGACAGGGCAAGAAATATAATGAAGGATACTGGCAATGATGTAGTTTTTGTTGTACATATAGGGGCTAATAATGTAGGGAAAAGTAAGTCCGAGGAGCTAACTATTAAATAGAAGGGATTTGTGAAAAAAAAAGTTTAAAGTTAAAGGCCATAAATTAATTGTATTGGGAATACTGCCAAGAATTGATTGTGGAGACAAAATTAGTAGTAGGTCACTGTGGTTAAATGCCAGGCTGAAATTAATATGTAAGGATGAATAAATTAGCTTGTTAGACTTGTAAGATCAGCTTAGTGAGAGGAGAGAACTTCTTGAAATGGCTGGTTTAAACTTAAGTAGGAAAGGATCTGGCATGTTTGCAAGTTCTATTAACTCAACTGTAAATGAAGTTTTAAACTAGGACTAGATAGTGGTGAGGGTAAAAAATAAACTAAATGAAACAAAATTGATGTGTAAAGGAAAGTTTAATATAGGAAATTAGTATAAAAGTAGTTATAAGAATAGGTTTAATTCTTACTATTCCTATGCTAGAAGTATAAGAAACATATGTTTAGAGCATTGGTGGCAATAGGCTTTGATGTAATGGGAATAACTGAAACAGGGTTAAATGTAGATGATTTGATGATAAATTTCTTTGAAATACATGGTTATATGTTATTTAATAGGGATAGAGTAGTAAAGAGAGGGGGAGGTGTGATTCTGTATGTAAAGTGTGAGTTATTTCCTGTTGTAGTTGAGAATAGTAAGAATAATAGCAAGTGTATTGAATCCATTTGGGTTTCTGTTAGTAGATGTCAAGGAAAAAAACTTAAGGAATTTCTTAGACACTAGATAAAACTGATGAAATTAGTGAGAAACTATTTTTAGGTTAAGATTTCAGCTCATAATGAAATCATAAGTATGGGTGATTTTAATTTCAGACATGTTGATTGAGAAATGCTAGAGTTAAACCAAGAGGGAGAAAGGTTTGTGGAAATTGTTCAAAATGGATTTCTTCCCCAAGTAGTCAAGAAACCTGCTAGAGATAATGCTATTTTAGATTTATTGTTAACATCTAATATAGAAAATGTTGAGAGGGTGGAAATTGCAGAACACACCTCAGTACAAGTGATCATTGCTCTATTAGGTTTGATGTTTTACTGCATACGAAAATCAGGAATAATGATATTTTGATTCCAACTTTCAAGAAAAGCATATTTTGAATGGATGCAACAATAATTATTTGTTGTGAATTAGGCAGGTGAGATTTTTTGGAGATACTGAGCAAATGTGGAAAATTTTAAGGGAAATTTTTCAGTATTGTAAACAAATATGTTATTTACAGAAAGAAACAAATAGCTACAAGTAATGGATTATATTGGCTCACAAAGAGTATGAGAGATAAAATTAAAGAAAATCATTACAGATTTAAGAAATTTAAATTTAATATCAAGAAAGTTAGTAAAACAGGAAATTAGGACATCCAAAAGGATGTATGAATAAATTTGTCTGAAAGCATAAATGTTAACAGTAAGGATGTTTTCAAGTACATCATAATTTGAATTATAATTAATATTTGGGTTTTAATAACCTTAACTATCATGAAAGAAAAGAATCTTTGTCTAATGGTTGATTAGTTTCTTATGCCATCCAAGCAGTGTACTGTTTCTAGTGGTAGGGCAAATAAGATTTTAGGTTGTATCTACATAAATATTTGATAAAAATCTAAAAGATGTTCTAATTTCATGGTGTAAGTCGCTGATTAGGCCATACTTGGAGTATTGTGTTCTGTCTTGGGCTCCTTACGTTAAGAAATACATTAAATTGCTGAAAATGGTTCAGAGGAGGGTTACAAAATGATATCTGGGATGGAGATTATCATCATTAGTGGTTATCATATGAGGAGAGATTAACAGCCTTGAAATTGTTTTATCTTCAAAAGAAAAGGTTTGGGGATCTGATTGAAGTGTTTAAGATTGTAAAGGAACTGATAATGTTAATACATCAACATTTTTCCTACTTAAGAATGCTCACTCAATGTGGGTTCTGATGACAGCGCTTCACCTTGGACCATCTGATTCGACTTGAAACGTCAATCAGAGAAGCCTTTCTCAAACGACATTTTGTATCAATATTCTTTAACATTGAGAAGGCTTGTGACACAACATGGAGGTATGGAATTTTGCAAGACCTCCATATATATGGGTTATGTGGCCATTTGCCCATTTTTATTAAACATTTTTTGATGGACAGGAGATTCCAAGTTCTTGTGGGTTTGACACTTTCCCATTCTTTTCTACAGGAACTTGAAGTCCCTCAGGGCTGTGTTTTGAGTGTCACATGTTTCAATATAAAGATTAATGTCAACACTGAACAACTCTCTCTCACTGTTGCAAATGGGCTCTTTGTCGCGACTTTCACATCTCATGCCAGTTGTCGAACATGAGATATATTAAGCAGCAACTACAGACTGCTCTCAATCATTTACTGAGGTGGACCACAGCAAACAGTTTCAGAGAGAGAGAGAAGTTAAAGCCATTTGCTGTGGTCCACTTCAGTATATGATTGAGGGCAGTCTGTAGTTGCTGCTTAATATATCTTTAACTTCTCTCTCTCTAAAACTGTTTGCATGCACTTTGCTGCCAGCGGGCTATTCACCCTGATCCTGAACTCTGTATCGGTGAAATTGTGCTGCCTGTGGTCTCTGAGACTAAGTTCTTGGGGCTTATCTTTGACCATAAGCTGACCTTTATGCCACACATCAAGCAGCTATGGGTAAAATATACAAGAGCACTGAATATCCTTCCTATCCTCTCTACCACCACTTGGGGAGCAGATCGATGTTCTATGCTGAAGATATATTGTGCTCTTATTTGATCAAAACTTGACTATGGATCACTGGTCTATGGCTCTGCCAGACCCTTGGCCTTAAAGATGCTGGACCCCATTCATCATCAAGAACTTTGGCTCTGCACTGGGGCTTTCCGCACCTCCCCAGTTCAGAGCTTATACATAGTCTCATAAACCTTCTTTGCACCTTTGCCGTTTGCAACTGTCTTTACTACATGCTTCAAAACTTTGTTCCTTATCAAAGCATCCCACCTGAGGTTGTGTTTTCCTTCTTTGGTGGGCCAAACTTTTTCAGGACAGACAATCTGCCATTGCTCCTTTTGGCTTACGTATCCAGGCACAGTTGGACAAATCGAGTCTGTCCTTGGATAACATTGCTGTATCCACTAGTCAGCCCATCCCACCATGGTTAATTACAGTCCCCAAATGTGACCTTTCTTTAAGTTATCTGAGTAAAGAAGATACTCCCGATTGGAAGTACTGTCTTTTATTTACTGAACATCTTTTGAACAATTTTTCCATTCCTAATTGTACGGATGGTTCTAAATCATGTGACTCTGTGGGCTTTGCCATGGTTTGTTGCAGTTTGGTGGTTGTGCGCAGAATCCCCTCTACAGCTTCTGTGTTCACTGCTGAACTGTACAACATTTCTCTTGCCCTGGCTCACATAGAGGCTAAGCAGTACTCCAACTGCACTCTTTATACTGACCCGCTTAGTTCTCTACTGGCCCTGGAATAACTTCACGTTGTTTCACACCAATTTCTTGCCAATATTCAAAACTGACCGGCCCATTTCTCTTTAACATCTACTTTTATCCAGTTTCTCTGGATACCGGGCCACGTTGGTATTCACGGGAACAAGCTCACAGACACAGCAGCTAAATCTATCTGCTCTGGCACTATCACCGCTGTGCCTATTCCATACATGGACTATGTTCTTGTATTCAAGGCTCGGCTTCGTGCCAGCTGGCAGTTGACTTGGAGTGAGCAATGCAAAAACAAGCTATTCCAAATAAAACCCTATGTTGGACTTTGGTCATCTTGCTTCCATAAGGATCGGAAGGGGAAAGTTGTTCTAACTAGACTACGCATTGGTCACAGTTTTTTAACTCATTGTTTTCTTTTATCTGGAACTGATGCACCAGTGTGTAGTCTGTATAACACTCAGATCCAATAAGCCACATTTTACTTTCTTGCTGTCATTACTACTCTCAACGACGGCACCATTTTAAACATGTTCTATCCCAAGGTTTGTCCATAACATTAGGCAGTGTTATTGGTGATGGTGACACTGTACACCTTGATAAAGTTTTTAGTTTTTTAATTTATACATTAAACCTTTTTTAAAAGTGGTTCCCTTTTAAGAATCAAAGTCCATCTTGTTCGATTTGAAATTAGAAAATGTCCATAACATTAAATAACTCAACACCAGGACTGGAAAGGCCAACTTCAGGTGACTAACGCTGCTGTTTGAACTACCCGTTAGTCATCCTGCCGAGTTATTATTCAAGTTTTGCTACACACATGCCTTTTAAAACTTTTATTACATTACTTTTTGAAAATGGCTATAATGACACATAACTCAGAACCAGGTCTGGAAAGGCCAACTTCAGATGACTGATGGTGGTTCTTGTACTTACCTGTTAGTCTTCCTGGCGGGTTATGATAATTACCATTATGCTACAGAAAGTCCTTTACAACTTCTCTTACTGTAGTTTTACTTTAACATTGTAGACTAGATTTCAACATTGGTTTTATGCTATTTATGTTTAGTTTTACTTTCATTTCCTTTGTGCCATAAAACACTAAATCAACCAACCAACCAACCTATTTAAGAATTATAGAACTAAGGAACACAAATATAGATTTAGGGAAGGTAGAAGCCATATTAAGCTAAGATAATCTTGTTTTTCAAATAAGACAGTTGTCGTGTAATATGTTGCCTTCAGGTGTTGTAGAGGCAGTAAATTTGAGTGAGTTTAAATGAAAGCTTTATAAATATGTGAATGATAAAGACTGGCTATAAATTATTTATTTATTTATTTGTTTTATAGTTTCAGTTTGGCTTAGAGGACTGGACAACAGAGAATGACCAAAAAGTCTCTTTTTGTCCCTGAACATTATTATGTTAACCTGTGCACTTTGGAAAAGTGAAATTTCTCCAGGGGATTAACATGCTCAAATTGAAACAGATTAGCCATATGAATGAACATTTTCAGCTTCAGTATTAAAACATAAGCTGTGTTTGTCTGTATCTTAAACTGTACCTTTTAGTGCTATATTTTAATAGCATGCAGAGAAAACAGTGTCTGATTAGCACATAGCTAGTTCTTTAGTTGGATTAGTGGATAGTTGATTTTAAAATACTTTTTTGTGTAAGAATAAAATTTAGAAATCTTTTTAATCAATTTTCATGGATGTTATTGTACATTTTGCAAAATAATTAGTCATTTTTTGTCAGCAAGACTAGACTCATCTTCTACATTGTTATCAGTACATGAAAGTAAAACTGGTTCATAATGTTAAGGGGTGCCATTAAAAACGTTTTTAATGGATGAATTATTCATTATTTTTCTGTTATCTGTCTAATGAATAGTACATGTACAAAAATGTATCATTATGTTTATGTATCATACTGTGAAATAAAATAATTATTGTTATTAATATCATATTTTTGTTGAATTTCTAGAAAATGAACAGCCATTAACAGAATGGGAGTACCTCCCACCAGTAGGTCCTCGTCCTCCAAGGGGATTTGTTGGGTTAAAGAATGCTGGTGCTACTTGTTACATGAACTCTGTATTACAACAGGTAAACTTATATTACTTTCCAGACTTTTGGGGAGGATTTGTATGATTTATATCCTCTGTTTTCCTTATTAAAGTGAAAATACTAAACCACATAGCATGAAACTAACTGAAACATACCAAACAGTATCTAGTGTCACTGTGAAAGAAACCTTATAATTCAATTTAGTTCTTTCATTATTTGTTATGTTGTGAAATTTTCAAGTTTGTGAAGACATTTTTGTGGAAAAACATTAAAATACTTTTTTTCAATGTCGAGTTTTAAGCTTTTTTTTATTTATCAGAAAGTTTATTATTAACCTTAGTGAAAATAAATTTAAAAAAAGTTAGGTTATCACACAAAAATAAAACAAGATTTGATATCTACTGAAGTTACTAGGTGCTCTTATTTAGATACATAGTTATAACAGTTCCTCTGTGTGGATGTCTTTCTAGTTTATCTCCTCTTTGTTAAAATGCAAATATTCTTTACTATTTAGTTACTAGAGTATAACCTGTCAAAAATGGTGGGGTAAGTACTACCACCCCTACCCATAGTATACCCTAACCTTCACTTTATAGTTAACTCAAATAAGTAAATAGATTTTTACAATCATGCTTGACTAACAGAGAGTCAGAGAAACACAATGGAAAGTGTCAAATATCAGTAGATTCTTGTGGAAGCTAATAGAAATTAAAATTGTTCATGAAATAAGTTTGTCTCATTCGTAAAATGATTATTGCTAAAAATTCAGTTGTATTAATGTCTGTTATATAGAAAAGCCAGTGCATTTTGGTAACATAATGGTCCAACAATAGCTTTTATGTTATTTTGCTTAACAACAAAAGTATAACCTAACGTTGTTGCCATTCTGTGTACTTAAAGTATAAAATGAAATGTATAGACAACAAAACTGGAAAAATATTTCTTAGTTTCTTAATTTAGAGTTTCTGTTGATTAAAACGTGTTTTTCATGAGAAACATTGGTGATAGAAAATAGCTTAATTCAGAAATGGTTGATGTTTAAAATTAAATCAATATTTTTGTTATTCATTTTAAATATTATGTACATGGCTCTAGGCTAGGTGATCCAATACTATGTCTATACCTTAGACTATTATTTCAAAGCTCATTATAATGGTAATGGGCAGACAGTAATCAGATTACTCTATCCTGATAAATGTATTTTATTTTTCATGACTTCTATTTTGAGAAATCAATTATTGTGATGTGGCTTTTATATAGGTTAAATTGTGTTCCTAAGTTTTTAATGAATCATGACCTAATCCAAGTACTGATTGTGTTTTAAGTAATAATTGGTGTTGGTGTCTTTTTTTCAGGTTTTATATCTTATTATTTACTAATAATGACAAAAAAAAACAGATAAATTTCTAAGTAATCATTTTGAAAGAATTTTAGAAGTTGTTCTCAAAATATCACATAGCTAATAAAGGACATATTTAAAATCTTCTAAAAGCTACAATAAATGTGTACATAAAATCATCTGATGATTTAGGAAGTAGAATATATATACTGAATACTTGTATCCATCTTTTCAGTTGTATATGATGGAAGAAGTACGAAGTGAAATTTTAGCTGTTGAAGGAGCTGCTACTGACCTCAATGAAGATTTTTCTGGAGAGGAAAGATTAGAAAATGAAGTAAAAAAGGGGTTTTTATTTTTTCTGAGACTGTATGTGGTGATTTATATGATTTGTCATCCTGAGACAATAAAATGTTTAAATGCATCTTAACACGACACTTGTTTAAATCTTAAGTTTATTTTATTTATTCAATTTCTGTTGGTGATTAGACAGGTGATGGTTCAATAAAACATGCTCTTCTATTTACGTTATGACTTCAAAAATAATGAAATATTGTTTTTAAGTTTAAAACACATCACTTATAATGATAATAATAATGATACAATTAAACTTGTTTTATTTTATTTTTTAATTTATTGTTCCTGTGTTTTTTGTGTATGTTAGTAAAACAGATATTGTATAAGGTGAAATTTCTCCTTTCTTAGTTTCTTAAAGTTGATTTTATCTGTTAAGTCAAATAGCTATCAAGGGTTTTATATCAGCAATGTATAGTAATATATCATAGTATCAACCAAATATTATTTCAAATTAATTCTTAAAAAATTGTCCTTTACAAAAATAACTGTTAAAAGAAATTACAGTTTCAAGTAATGAAAATGAATTTGTCATTTAAGTCACAAAGTAATATCGAGACCGGTGAAAATGAACAATATGATGAGAAGCATTCAGATCGAGAAAGTTCAAGAAAAGAATACAATTTAGGAGTGTTAAAGCAAGTTCAAGCTATTTTTGGTCACCTGGCCTGTAGCAAATTGCAGTATTATATACCTCGAGGCTTCTGGAAGCATTTTAAGTAAGCATTAAATATATCTTATTATTCACCTTTCACTGGTAATAACCAACGTTTTTTTTTTTCAGTTTAACAGATGTATATTGTATCATTCTCAAAAATATTTGTCTTAATATACCATATTACTTTGAAATTAAGATGCAACCCTACTTTTAAAAATGGATTTTCAGGAGAAAAAAAAAAATCTGAATGGTAATTAGAAAGTAGTAAATATGTTTGAAAAGAGTATTAATGAACCACAAATGCTAATAATATATTTGAAATGAAATATATAAAATATAGAGGAAATTTTAAATTTTTATTACAGTAATGTTTCTTCCTGCTTTCTTTATTTAATCAGAATGTGACTGATGGTTCTTCTGATTCACTGTTATATTCTGAAGTTGAAGTATCTTCATCTCTTGATTCATTATTGCTTCGAAGAATGTGATCTTACATTCTATCTTTCGCATCTTGAAAATCTGATGTCAATTTTTAACTAATTGTTGACCAACACCATAATGATAAACATTTTCATAATTTTCTCGCACCAGTCACGTCTAGCCATGAAAGAAATACCAACATTTCCTGTACATTCTTTTCATTTTAACATCAAGACTTCTCTAGTTACAGACAGTCCTTTATTTCATAACTCTCTGAAATACATTAAAACAGCAGCATCAATTTCAGGATGTCTTCCTTTTCTTGAGCCATAAAATGACTGTACTTTTCTTGCAAGAAAACAACTTGGTTTTTATACTACGCCAATGATGTACATTTGCCTTACTCATTGTATACTTTTTACTGGCTGCACAATTCTCAATCTGTTTGATGCACAAATTAACTTCTCTTTGAAATTCAGCATCATAGATAAAACACTTTTCCATGGGAAAAACAACAATATAAATAAAAAACACAATAAAATAGCATCTGAACAATGAGAAAGTCAGACAAAAGACTAAGGACAGTGATATCCAACTACACTGCTGGAGGTGATGACATTGGCAAATTTGTAGTTTTGTACATGTTTTTTAGTCTTTCTAAACTAAGTTCATTTCAAAATACAGTCTGAGCTATTTGTTAATGCAAGATTTTTTCAAGAATCTTTGTTTGAGGAAAACGGTGTTTTCAAGACTTTTGAAGAGTGAAAAATACCTTGATTTTAAGATGCCCCTTAGTTTTCAGTTCAGAAATATGTGAAAAAAGTATGTCTTAAATTCAAAGTAACATGGTATTTTATTATTTACCTTGTAATAAATATTTTTACACAAATTTAGAGCACATTTTTAGCCTATTACAGGAGCAATTCACTACATTTCTATTTATCCTCCAGCAATCAATGAAAAAACTCATTACTCTGATTCACAGTATATTTTGTCTATTTCATGACCAATTTGTTTTATATTATTGACCATCTAAGTTAACTAAGTGATCATTTTTACATAAGTTTTGGAGCCACCTTATGCTTGGTATGAATGTAATTATACTAAAAATATTTTGCACAGATTTTTTTTATTTTCAGAACTAGTACAAGAACAGTCTTGTTTAATGTGGTTAATAAAACTTAAGTTATCTTTTTATACTTTCAGATTGTTTTATCGATTCACTAGTTTTTGAAACATAATACATCAACAGTTAATTACTGAATAGATGATGTTGATGTTGTATCTTTGGTAGGTCACTAGTTTTATGGAATATAGCTCAAGCGTGGTTCATGCCAAGCTTCAAAAACCTGAAAAGATCATAAATGTGTTGATTAAATTTCCATACATCAAAATTGCTTTTAAAAAAAAAAGAATAAATAAACAAGAGTTCTTGAATACTAAAATGTCTTCATTGAAATGTTTTTGTTGTTTTTTTTTCTCAGATATTTGAACTCTTTGGTCCACTATTTTAAATCTTGTAGTTTACAATCTCTCTCAGTTCACTAGAACAGGAAATTAACTTTATAAAGGCTTTTGTATTTATCAACATTGAATGTACAAGTCCTTTTCTATCTAATTTGTAATAATGATTGTACTGCTTACACTTATTTGTTGAGAACAGACTGAGCATCTGTTAATAAAACATTTAAATACAACTTGCACCATTAATTAAATGTTTAGGTTTAGAACTGATTTGTCTAATACATTCAGTATTTTTTATTATTATACTCAGTTTAATGTTTGTTGGGATGGGTACTAACAGAACTGTGTATCTGTTATTCTATGTATTAACTCTGCTGTTGTGCATGTTGGTCAGACATTAACTTTATCTTCATGTATTTATTACCTTAAGCATCTATTTTAGAATGATTGTTTAAGACTCGTAACTAGGTTAAGTTAGATTTAGAATTGCACATGGAAGTTTCTTCTATCTTAAAATATTTGCGATTAAAAATTGTTTGCGATCTTTCAGCCCTGTTTCTGGAGCCTTCATTGTTGTCCCATGAAGGCTCTGGTAGTGGGGCTGAAAGCTCTAAATAAAGGTATCTTAATGTAGAGAAAAATTGATATATAATTCTCTCATTCTACAAGCAATTTTAAAATGTTACACTACAGATTTATTGTATAGTGAATGTTTTCAAACCTCTAGGCAAGTAGTAGGTAGAGTTACCTACGTACTTAAGTGATTGGCTAACGTAATTTCTTTTATTCACTTCAGTTAAACTGCCATTGCATTTGTTATCAATTTTTGGATCAAACGGATTATAATGTTATTTTGAGCCTGAATAAAATTGATATCTTTGTTGCTGAGCTACAGTGATACAGTAGCATATTTTCAATTTTAACCACATCATTTATTTAGAGACTACATAAATAATACAGTGTTAAAAAAATAATAATGAATGATACAAAAATATAATTACTTAAATAAGTTAACAAAGCTCTGAGGGTGATTAACTTGAATTTAAAAAAAATTAATTTAACATTTATTTTTGTTTATATTTTAAATTAATGAAATAGTCCTAGTCTGTGCTGAGGTATGAATAAAATATAAATTGATACAATGAAGATGAAATTATTTTACCTTTCTGAAACAGTGAGCTGTATATGAGAGTTGCTATAATTTTTATTATTTTGTCAAAAGTAACATTTCTTATTTTAAAAGCTTTAAATGTTGCAGTAGCAAATGAACTTTTTATGTACAGTGTAACTAAATTACTCATGTTACTTTTATGTAAAAATAGCTGCGTGAAGTATTTGTTTGAGTTACTTGCATATAAGGCCAGAAACCAGGTTTCAATAACCCAGAAAAAAGTTTGTTTGCAATCAAGTGCAAAGCTTTGTGCTCTGCTAGTCACATTTTATTACATTTATTTTGAATGTGATTGATGTCTGATATGAGAACTGTAAACAGTAATTAAAAATTTGCTATTAATATGCTGTCATTTCTGAGTCATCAGAATGAATTCTGTTAAAATCTTTCAAGATGTTAATGTTCTGAATTATACTTGTGAAGCTTAAGTTGTCTGATGTATATTTCTTTTTGAGTTTTTGTTTAGAGCTCTGATATATTTCTTATGTAGAGATGTTTTTGATTTTAAATGCTTGAATTTAAATGAAATTGCTAATTTGTGCAGATTTAGGATGTTTTTTGTTTTTCTTAATTATGATTTTTGGCTTGTGTCCAGCATAATAATACTCGAGTCTCAGTTTAGCTAACTCGTAATTTAATTAAAGTTAATGATATTTATTTGAAACTGAAATAAAGGTTAAGTATTGATAGAAAAATTAAAACCTGACATCTGCATTTTGTAAAAGTATTTTTAGTATTTTTTTGTTCTATGCAGTTGTGATCTACTAAAAACAAAGTTAGCATTAAGGGAATGAAATTAAATAGTAAACAAGTATAATAAAAGAAAAATTCACATTTGTAAGATTGTAATATTTGTTTTCTTGTGTTATTAGGTTGTGGGTGAACCTGTCAATCTTAGAGAACAGCATGATGCCTTGGAATTTTTCAATAGCCTTGTGGATAGTCTAGATGAAGCTCTGAAATCTTTGGGCCAGCCCAGTATTTTATCAAAGATTCTAGGTGGTACATTTGCTGACCAAAAGATTTGTAAAGATTGTCCACATAGGTAGATGGTCTTAACCAATTTAATGTGTTCAGTTATAACTTGTGACAAATATTAAAATGGTAAAGAATATTTACATATATCTATATGCTGTAATAATGGTACTTTACTAAAAATAGTGCAAAAGAAATTAATATTCCTGATGATAGGAACTATTAAGAGCTGAAAAGTTTGGTAATAAAAATGCCCTTTAGAGCTAGACCAGTTTATAGTGCTGTATCCACAATACATAAAGGGTTAATTGCATAAAATGCTCATACCGTTTCTGATGATGAACTTGCTACTTTCATTCCAAAGTTGTATGGCATGGCCAGGTGGTTATGGTACTTCGACTTATAATCCGAGGGTCGCAGGTTCAAATCCCCATCACACCAAACATGCTCACCCTTTCAGCCATTGGTTTGTTATAATGTGATGGTCAGTCTCACTATTCTCTGTTTAAAGAATAGCCCAAGAGTTGGCAGTGGATGGTGATGACTAGCTGCCTTCCCTCTCATTTTACACTGCTAAATTAGGGATGGCTTGTGCAAATAGCCCTTGAGTAGCTTTGTGCAAAATTCAATCCAAACCAATCATTCCAAAGTACCAGAATCCTGAGGTTTTCTAGCCAACATTTATATACATTATGCCATGTAGAAAATTTAGGTAATTTTTTTTATTCCCAAAAAGTTCTCATAGTACTCTGCTGATTATGGTTAAATATTTTTAGTTTTTAGTATTTTACTAATTGTAGTATTAAAATTGATTATATGAATTGTCCTTTAATTTGTTTTTCTAAGCCTAATTTGATAGTTTTTTTTTTAAGAATGCTAAAATACTTATTTAAAGAAGTTTAAAGCCTTGTCATTTAATTAGTGATGTATGTAAATGAATCAACATCTCATGTCCCTGTCTACTATATAGCAAAATTACAGTCAAGAAAACAGGCTGAAAAAAATCAGATAGAAATGTGACAATTATCAGAAATTGCTTATTTTATTTAAAAAGTTCAAATTCAGATATTGTTTAATTACAGTTTCCTCATCTATCTGCTCACAGATAAGTTGTATCGTTTTCAAACTAATATCAAGAAAACATAAGGTTCAACCTACTTATTATTGTAGAGAAATGCAAAACGTTTGTATTTTGGTAGATTACATAGTTTACAAAAAACAAAATTCACAATGGTAGTTCATCAGTGTTTTAAGTACTTGTTTCTTTAAATTTTCTCTACCTCTACTAGCCCATAGAAACTTAAACATCATAATAGATACCTCTAATGTAAAGTTAAGTGAATAAAACATGTTTTAAGTAATAGAAATAATGGTAATTAAGTGCTGCAATGCTTCTTTGTAATTTAGTTCTCTTTTTTGAAAAACGTTAAATTAATGAAGTTTTATATACACAATGTAGAACATTCCAGTAAAAGTAAAAAAAATAATTTTGCTCTTAGATATTCAAGAGAAGAGTCTTTTACTACATTAAATATTGACATCCGAAACCACAGCAATTTGCAAGATTCTCTCGAACAGTATGTAAAAGGAGATCTTTTAGAAGGAGCTAATGCTTATCATTGTGAAAAATGTAATAAAAAGGTGAGGATGAGTGTTTGATTTAAACTTTTAATGTTACATTTTACAGCCAAAAGAGTTATAGAATATTAAAATTTAAAATTAAATGTTATCTTTCATGGTGATGAGAAACCCACTTGAAGTAAAAATGTATTTATAATATATTTAGTATGGGTATTAAAACTTTAATACTTGAAAATGACTTAAGAAAGTCAAAACTTTGTTCAGTACTTTATTTTAAAGTTTTAATATCCATGCCAACCATCTTACGAGTACATTTTATCAACTTTATTAGAAAAAATTCTATATTGTTATTTACATACAGAATTCTTTAAAATGAAGGCAACATGGGCTAGCCCTAAAGTAGAACTATGGATTTTGGAGCTACTGAATCAAGTTTAAATGTGTTTCACCACAAAATATTATTTGCATTTTAAACTGTGTGCATCACGAAGGTGACTATTAATTCCTTAATATTGGGTTTATGTGTTGTTGACTGGTTGCTTTCCTTTGGTCAATAGTTCGAAATTATGGAATATGAAAGATAGCATTAATAACTTTACTATAAATACAGAAACAACCTTAAAATTGTGAAATTTAAATAATAAAATTAATATGGAAAACATGTTCAAGAACTAAATAAATAATAAAGCATTTTTGAGTGTTTTGTTGATCTCAAAGCTGTCTCTGGAGTTATGTGTTGTCCATATTTGCATTAAAACCTTTAGTGGATGTAATTTTTAAATTTTACATGCTTAAACTCACATGAAGATATAATATAATGTTCATGGAACTATGAAAATAAAGTTATTTGAAATGTTACAATATTATTTTCTGGGAGGTATATTTAACGTTTTCAAAATTCCAGTGAGTGATTGCAAAAGGACAGTTAAGTATTATGATCTCTGTGGTTTGTGATTATCTTATTCCTTCTGTTATTTAAATGGTGTATTGTTATAAGTTGGACTTCATTTGAGAAATGAAAGCAGGTTATGATTTTTATAAAGTGTCAGTATGGTTGTATAAACAAAAATAACACATCTGTGTCTCATTTAATTAATAAGTTGCATGTTAAACCAGTGTAACATCTCTGTGTATACTGTTTTGAAATTACACTTACCTTCTACGATAATATTTTTATAACAGGTAGATACAGTTAAAAGGCTATGTATCAAGAGATTGCCTCTTGTCCTTACTATTCAACTTAAAAGGTTTGACTATGACTGGGAACGAGAATGTGCCATCAAATTCAATGATTACTTTGAATTTCCTCGGGAACTGGACATGGAGCCATATACAGTAAGAGGGCTTGAAAAAATGGAAGGTAAATTTTGTACTTTGCACTGATGTTGTTTTTTGATGTTTTTTTCATGTTTAATATTATAGGTAGATTATAAAAGTTGAAGTTAATATCTTATTCCTTTACAACTTGTCATTCTGATTCTTAAGCCATTTAATTTTCTTGACCTAATGATGTTACTAAAGGAAATTCAGAGAAAATATACCAAACAGAAAATATAATATAAGTTGATTATAATAAAAGCTTTACAATTCAGTGCATCATATCTCATAAGTGGTATGGCACACGAAGGTGAACATAGACATGTTTGTTAAGTTTGTCATGCAGATGTCACAGTTTCATGTATTTCCTTTAAGGAAGTTGCTGTGACTTCTTTTATATGTTTCTCATGGAAATAAATGTGTCTGGTCACAATGCCATTCAACCAATGTGAAACAGACAAGTGTATAATGAGGTATTGCTACACCAAAGAATACATCGAGACATATCTTGTAAATTTCATAGTGTGTATAAAATCCACAAGGGGGTTTTGTTCCAGTGTTTCTACAAAATATGATAGACACTGTGGTTTTCCTTCAGGATGGTACCCCTTCACTTATTGGTAACTAAGTAAAATGTGTCTTGTGGGAGCACTTTCAGGACAAAATTATTTCACATCACTTTCCTTGCAAATGTCCATCCCATTCACTGGATCAGACAACAGCTTGTTTTTAGTTATGACAGAACCTGAAGTTGTATCATGGGAAACCCTATAAATTTCAGACCTGAAGGATGACATTTTCCAGGTGGTTGTAATGTCCATTATCAGACAAATGCAAGACATTCCAAAAGGTGGAGGAGTATGAAAGTCACAGTGGTGCAGCTGATGGCAACATGTGGAATGTGAATCCCTATTATGCTCTTACTCAATTTCATCTTCTTTATGCCATCCTGTTTGTGAGATACAACTCACTGAGGTGTAGAACTTTCTTTATGATCACTGCATATGTCATTTCTTGGGGAATATATGAAGGTGTTTGATTTCAGGAGAAATTATTGAAGACATGACTGAAGGAGAGAATAATTTTACAAAATATACATTAAATGGAATAGTTGTGCACAGTGGGCAAGCTAGTGGAGGGCATTACTACTCTTATATTCTACACAGGTACGAGTTTTGTTTTACTTATTTTATTGTTGTAAATGGTGATTTTTAAGATAACAGTAGAAAATAATTTATAATGATGTATATACAGACACACGAAGAAGTACTAAAATTTTATCAGTGCTTTTAGTACTGTAGGATAAAAGACATGTAATTGCATATACATTTATATGCATAAATGTATATATATCATATACCACAATGAGAGAAATTTCAATAAAGGAAGTATTTGAAAGTGTATTCAGAACAGTAAGATATTCACTGAGGCCTCTAAAAGTGTCTTTTTGTTTAATTATAAATATGTATTATCCTTTATTATATTTTCTGTTGATACATGTTTCAAACAGACATTATTTTACCTGCAGTTTTTGTTGCCTTGTTTTAGCAGACCAAACATGGTCTGCTAAAATTATCACCCCTTTCCTTCTCTTATTATTTCCATTAGTTACAATCAAGCACATCATAGTATATCTAGTTTTGCCTTTTAATTCTGTAAGATTTTTTTCATTACTCGTCAAAGTGTTGTTTGTTCCCATGGGTAATGTGATATTCAGGTTCTGATCACCTGTACCCAGTTTTTCCATTGTGTGATTAACTTTATTGATGCTCTAGCTAACTTGTAGAGGTATAAAGAATGTACGTCACTCCATGATAAGTCTGGGAATCAGAATTTTTTATTTTTTTTATTGAATTCTCCTTTGAGTTTACAAAAGACATTACATTAACAACTTTTCATTTTGGACAAGTGTCCATGTATGGTGGTTTTCTGTTTCTGTTACTATCCTGAATGTGTGGTGGTTAGTTTGACACTTAGACAGTTATAGAAATAAAGAAGTTTAAAGAATGTTTTTTGCTCTTTATTACTTGTAATTATGTAACCTAATAAGTACTGAATGAGTCTTTCTATCACCCCTGCCCAAGTTGAATATTATGAGATTTATGTACATTTGTCTGTACAAAATGTATAAGATCAAAAACGTTTGGTAAGTCATATTTTTAGCTTTTAAACTTTTGGCTTCTCAGATACAACCCCTGTCTTATTTATTTTACAACTCTTATATTCTGAATTTTATGAAAAAAATTTTTATGCCTTTATTTGACCATGCTGCAAATCTTATTTTTCTACAAATTTACACTTACCTATTGTTTGTAGAATAAAATATAATAATATAGAACAAAAATAAAGTACATAATATTGGCTAGTTATGTTTTTCTCATCTTTTTTTCCAATTTTCAAATTGTCCTGTATATAAGATGAGATACAAAAAAATACCATGTAATTTATATATGACATTGTCTCACACCCAGCCAGTTAGACTTTCTTCCTGTTTTTCAGCTATTTACATATTTTATTTCACCCTTCTTTCTTTACCACCTGAAAAAGATGGATCCACCTTTGATAGATAGTTTAGGAAGAGTATTGAGGATGAAACTTTGTGGAATGGATGGCAACTGCTTTTTGTAGAGATACAAGTGTAGAGGATGATGTTGCGATAGTCTTCCGCCTTCGAAGCGTTGTCTCTACAGTTGTCTCCACAACAGGCAGTTGCCATCCATTCTACAAAGTTTCATTATGGATCCACCTGTTTAAAAGTACTAGATTTTTTGTAGCCCTTCTCAATATTTCTTTGTGTTTTAAAGCTTGTCTAGAAAACATAGAAATAAACATTTTGCTTTGTCAGTTCCTGTTTGTCTTTCATATCATAGCTTCCAGAAACTGATGGCACTTGAGAAAAATTTGGAAATAATGTTAGTACTCAAACTAGTTATGTAAATTTGACAGTAGCAAGGTATACATGAAGTTATTTGTTGTCAAAAAATTTAATTGTTGAGCAGCAGTGAGTATGGGTATCAGAAATTTTAAAAGATGTGTAATGTAGCTTTCAACGAGCATCTGTGGGATTAGTAAAAGTCATGCTTGCTGTTGATGTTGTAATTTATTTTATTATGCTGTATTTTTATTGTTCTTATGTAAAAATAGAGAGGTTTTTGATTTTTGTTTGTTTGTATTATAAGGCATAGTGATGGAACACGACGGTGGTACAAGTTTGATGATGGTGAAGTTTCTGAGTGGAAGATGGAAGATGATGAGGTGAGAACTTTTTCTTATTGATATTTCTTTGAATCTTTATGTTTAAAACATGAAATGTTTTATTCAGTCACAGAAGAAATAGTGTTACTATCTCTGTTGCCTCAAACATTCGTCACTGTACATCACAAGGTTTTAGTGAGTTACTTTCTGTTTATGTTATGCCAATTAGTATAGCATAAAATCTTAGCTAATAGTCCATATTTTAATAGTATACAAGTTTTCAGTTCTTAATTTTTATAAGGCAGTATTTTAAAAATCCTGAATTTTCCCTAGTGTAATACATGACGTTTTTCTAGGCATCTCCTCATTTATATTTTATCCACCATCCCTTCAATAAATATGAAGTTTAACATAAATTACTCACTGTAAAACTGTAATTCCTTTGACAAACCATAATTTTAATAGCCTTCAGTTTTTTTGGTACAGTCATCAAACAGAAAGTCGGATCCCTCTTGCTGTTATTTGTGTGGAAAATAATGGTGGATTTTAAATTTTAACTTTGATAAGAAATAAAAAAATTGAAAAGCAACTTTATTATGATAAGAAATAAAAATTGAAAAGCAACTGTATTAATTAAAATAAGAACTTAGTGAATCTACACTTTTGCCAACAAGATTATTCATGCCTTGACGATAAAACTCTGAAATACAAGAACTCAAAAATTTTCTGAAGTCATTCTCTGCTACTGTTCTATTATTGAACCTTTTGTCATGTAAAAATTGTGCAAGTGCTTGAAAAATAGTTTAGTCAGTGGGCAACAGGTTTAGGAAGTAAGGAGGATGAGGCAATATATTGTAGTCCCATTTTTTGAGCTTCTCAAACATCACTTGAGCAACATATGGCTGAGCATTATCATGAAGCAAGATTGGTCATCTTTGATTGATTAATGCCGGCATTTTTTCACAACTTTTCATGCATTTCGTCCAATTGTTGACAGCAAATCTCCACAATGATATTCTGGCCCTGGTTGAACAAGCTGTAATAGATAATACCAGCTGCAGACCACCTGACAATGACATAATTTTCTGTTGGTGCAACTCTGGCTTTAGGGAAGTGTTTTGGGGTCTTTTCACAGTTAGCCATTACACACATTGCTTTCTGTTGTACTGAAGGATCCACTTTTTTATTGCAGATGTCGGTTTAAACAAGAAATAGTTCATTTCTGTTGTGCAAAATTAGCATAGAGCACAGTTCCAAATGGCAGTTTATCCGATTTTCACCGAGTTTGTGTGGAACCCACTTGTTGAGCTTTTTCACTTTTTCAATGTGTTTGAGATGCCAAAGCCCAATTCTTGTGCTATTTCTCGAACAGTTCGGCACGGGTTTCTTTCAACTAATGCTCTTAGTTGTTTGTTTTAACAGAAGAAGGGCATCCTCCATACCTTATTCTCAAGACTTATTTCCATCAAGAAACTTTTGGAACCAGTGCTGTATTGTACATTGAAGGTGGTTCCTTCACCCCATGCTTAGTTGATATTGCAAGCTGTTACATTATGAATGTATTCATAATGAATTCATGCAAAAAAAAAAATTCTCAAGTGTGTGTTTTTTTTTCAATTATTAATTGTAAAGGTCTGAAATAAACGAAACAAAATTACAGAAAATAATAAAAGTACTAATGAATAGAAGAAAGCTTTAATTTTGCAGTGCTATATATAAAGTCATAAAAGAGACAGGTTTCTTGTCCCTTTAAATGACTAAAGTTTTAATATAAAAGTCTCATTATTTTTTGAACAGTGCAATACATCTACCTTTTACATCCTCTCCCTCAGGATTTGTTAATAACTCTGTCTTACATTTAATTGTATGTTATCTATAACCAATATTCAGATGTATTATGTAATGCCAAGGTTTTTCTTTATTCAAAAGATGTATTATGTAAT